>NW_016909472.1:435734-615243 GCF_001483705.2 Eufriesea mexicana | reverse complement strand
TGTAACGACAATATTACTATTATTATTACTATTATTTTTTATCTATCTATCTTCGCAGTCTTCATGCTGGTTTCTCTTTGTTGCATAGTACGAGCTTATAACAAGTTTATTTGTTCCCTTCCACTGATAGATTATTGCTATTATCATTGTGTTATTATCACGATTGTTACGTTATGGTCATGACATAAATAGGTTACAATTATTATTATTATTATTATTATTATTATTATTACCATCATTATATAGAGTACTATGTCAATTTCATTTTGAATCATTCCGAATAAATTTCATATTACAGAAAAAAATAAACGTTTTGCATGTCTATATACAGTACTGCAATTAAAAATATACCGATTGTCGACATAACAGGTGTTCATATCATAGCAGACCTGTGCTATTAAATTTTTATAGATGGTATTGTCTTTGTTGTTATCACAAAAACTCTGGTTTTATTGATATCTTTGTGTAAACATAATCAAGATTCTGATATTGACAGATGATTTATTACGAAAGAAGGTTCGCGATCGTAAATCGAATGAGATTCAGCTCGTGTCTATGAATTATAAATAAGGCGATATTTGCTGTAAAACGTTTATTGGTTCGCTTCCTTTGACTTATATATTACATGCTAGGTACTAATATAATAATTTGCGCAATATATATGCATGGGAGTATTTGATTACTTTGATAGCAAGTGTATATTTATATTACGATGTGAAGAACGCATGGTATAATTTGAAGATGAAATTAATAGCAATGTGACGTGTGTTTCAGTTTCACGAATTGCTATAGTACTATAGTATGTGCTATTTTCCTATTATTTACCATTTCCACATAACTTACTCCATTGTAATTTGCTGTTTAATATTTGATTTTATATGAAAATATTATGAGATTATCGTCACTTTGATACTGGAACTGTCGAGATTGTTTGTTTTTTAGTTGTTAAAAACAGTATAATTACTTTTAACAAAATTAATACTCGTTTTTATTCAGATAGAGATATAATTATTTATGTATCTATATGTATATGTATTTTTATTATACGATTTTAATTGTTATTATCTATCTTTGCTATATTTAGATGCATATTATATATAGATACTTCAACTATTAACAGTATCGAATATATTTTCAATAAATTTTTTTAGCCTTTTGACCTATGTCATGTTGTAATAGGTTTACCATATCTTGCAAAAATATTTAAACATTTAATATAACTCTGTGAATCATCAAACCGAGAATTGAATTATCTAATTTCCTGTATAAAATGAAAGATCGATAATACAGAATCTATTTTAGTCCTTGTTTCCAATAGCATTTCGAAAAATCGTTACGTAAATATATGCGTATTTGATCGAAAACTCTCCTTTCTTTAATTTAATTAAATTAATAAAATCTCTCCTTTCTTCTTAATTTAATTAAATAACTTAATGTCAATTCGGTAAATTTAAAGTGAAAATTCAATGATGAATATACAGAGTGTTTCTAAAATTGCAATACAAAGGACCAAACAGTGATTGTACGTATAAATATAAATCAGAAAGGGAAAATAACTAGGTTTAATTTAAGATTTCGTTTTCAGAACGCATAAGGTTGAAAATATGTCAGGTATTTATAATTTATCAGATTTATTTATTAATTAAATTTCAATTTCTCTAACTTCCGTTTTTGTTCACGTTTGTATTCATAAACGTAGGCAATTATCTGCTTTCTGTCAAAGCTGCTATCCTTTTTATTGTCGATTTATCTTATTAACCAATCATGAAAGTTGATATGGACTCCCGTCATGTAGTCGAGAATGCATAGATACGATTCTTGCCTGAAAATTACTGATCTTGTCTTCATTTATAAAACCATTTGAATTAAACGGAGAATAAAGGAAAATTATAATAGAAACCTATATCGCGAAAATAAAATGATAAAAACAACTGGAAACAAATCGTCACGTCGCTCAAGTTCAATAATACAAAAATAAGCAGAGACAGCAGGCTGACAAATCGAAACCTAGAAATATGTGCACGAAATCTGACAGACTTTTAAACTCATTTTTCTCAAAAACGAGAAGTTAAGCTAAAAAAAATTATTCTTTCCTTACGACTTAATTTTGTCACGATTACAGGGACACTGTGTAATAAATAAATCCAATAAAAAAATAATTAAAGTTTTAACTGAATTATATAGCAGGGCGCAGAATTTAAATTAAGGAAGTCAGAGGAAAAAGGTAGGAAGAATGGAAATGTTTCAGAAGAAATTGTTCCACAGTCTGAGTGTTTAAGAAAAATAACTCTGTGGTTTGATCTAATTACAGGAGTACTAGAAAAAATTGTAATCTCTCCCTTCCTCCAGTAGTAATTCTGGAGGAATGAAGGTGTACAAGAACGTTAAAAAGGAATCTTTGGATGAAACATTTTGGACAGTTCCTGGAATTTTGCATGCATCCTATTTTGCATATAATCTTAATTTAGGAAGATTTTCTCTCGGGGTATTTCATTACATCCGTTCAAGGTTTGAACGTTTTTAGGTTGCATATAACATTGCAGAAGGTAAAAAGTACAGTAATTATAATGAAACGTATGAAGTAGAAAATCCTTGCAGGGATATTACATTTAATTTAAATTGCTAATACCTCTGTAATGATTTTCAGAGTTTTGGAATATTTTTACTAATTTTCGGACTTTGTAAAGTTACATCGGTAATAAAGAAAATTATATACCACTTCAAAATAATAGTTCACAATTAGTGGTAGTATTAAAGCGAATAGTACGCATCTATTATAAATGCAGTTAATTTTATGCTTCTATTTCGCTTTCTCAAAATCAATTCATAATCGAAAGCTTGGTTTAGAAAACAATCGAGATATGTATTTGTATCTAATACACTCCATTTTAACACACTGCTATTATAATATGTTAAAATATACACATTTTTCATTTTTGTGTTCTACTTAAGGTTTATATTTTATTTCTTGCAAATGATTATTATGAAAAGGAAATAGTAAATATTTTACAATTCTCTATAGATACTTTCAAACAAAATTATTGCATCTTTCTCAACATCATACGAGTACACATTCATAGTTCTCCAAATTTAATGAATCGTATATAAATATTGCTTTCATATAATAATCGGTTGTAAAAATTCTTTCTACAACTTACTACGTAATTTATCGAAATAAGTCATAATGAAACCTTCGTAAACAAATATTTTGCGTTTGTATACCGGTAAATGCAAATTGAAAGGTAAAGATCCACGAAGTATGCAGTAAACTGAGAAATGCAAACTGTGAGAAATTTTGAAATACGATGTCAATAACAATAATGGTAATAACAAAGTTGCAAATCAGTCAATACGGACTAGTCAAATCTAGTTCTAATTAAATCCTCTCGTCAATAATACTCTTGATCAGTTAACAATGAAATTACTCGAATGCTGCTGGTAAAATTTAATCTCTCTTGGATAAAACGTTACAGTCGTTTCAACAAAACTGCATTTCGAAGCGCTGTCACTGTAAAAGCAGAGAAATCTTCTATGCACTTTGCTGTAGCAAATGAAACGTCGAATTCATCTGTTCAGTGCTTGTACATCGTGGTTATTACCAATTTCCCTCAACTAAAAGTACACGGAGGGCAAATTTTAACTATGAGTTATTTCGTTAATACAACTTTAAGTTTCTCAGAATTATCAGTATAATGATCCTTAAGTAATACTGATATCGCTCGACGACATTCAATTAATTCTAAAATGAACCAGTGAAATCTAGTACTAACCAGAGACCATAAGCAAAACTAATTTTACCTAGTCAAACTCAGTCTTAACTAATTTCGGCACTTTACTGTAACGCAAATAAAACTTACCAGAAGCTGCAATAAATCTGAACAATACTAATATACCATAGTACAAACGGAGTGCTGGAAACTTTCATATCTTCTGTCAAGGGATACGAATTTAAAGACACAGCCTGTCGACAAGACAAGCTACGTATAAACAGCGACTATTGCGTTTCTTGCAAACACCGAAAAGTCTATACAAAGCGAGGAGCGCATATAGGCAGATAGAAAAATTGCTGAAACTCGTAAGCAGCCAGGGAAAAATTTGAACGCGAGAAACGCGAGGCAAATACGTCTAAACATCGATCTCGAGCCATAATACTTCGTTCTTTGCCTCTCGATCAATTCCTAGGAAAGAAATAGCGTCGCGTCTACTTCGTGCTCGTATTGCTTCTCTTTTAAAAAGAACTCCTCCCGTCCCTGTTCGAATATATTGGCCCGGTTCGTACATGTCAGACCGGAACGGCTTGTATATTAGAAGAAACCCGAAAAAATCTGATTCGCAGCGTGAAATTGAACTATTTCGAGCGCAATACGGAGAATTGGTACGCGCGTATGTTTCGTGCGGTTTCTCTGACGTTCAGCACAGGCAAAGGGAAACGAGGACGCCATTCTGCGCAAAATCGTGTATCGAAAAAAAGCTCGTTTCCTGTTTCGCGCTCACGATGTATCGGAAAATTAATCCTTTGCGAGCGTCCGCTGTTCTTACTCGCGAACGTGTCACGCCGACAACCGATGAATCTCAGTTTAGAAAAGAAATCTACGGGAATCGTGGAAAACTCAACGCCAACTTCCCGGTCTTACCGTTAACTGACAGAGTTTCCAAACTTCTTCCTGAATTTCGAATAGCCGAAAGGAACTTTCTGTCCTTTCGTACAATTGATGAACGCGTCCTTTTGTTCCAAAATCGCCTTATACTTTCGACACTTTATTTACAGCGCTAGATGGATTGTACAGCGAAGTTTAGCAAGACCTGGCGAAACAACTTCTTACCGATGTTTGTAGGTTAGATGTGGTTGTACACTCGTAACTGTTTCTTTGTTTTCTCATTTCGAAGTAAATACTGGCAAATTGCTGGTGTAAATAATAGTAAGATTTAAAATATATCGACGAGTACAATTTATCGAGCAAAAATTCAACAAAAATTCTTGTTTATTTCAGAGAAGACTTTATTTCGAGGAGGTGAAAATATCGCGCACCAAAAATAAAAATTTGCAGATATTATATAAGGTGATATCACATTCATATCATATTCATGTGGTATATTATATGTATAATGAACTGCTACAATCTTTTGCACGCGAAAAAAATATGGATTAAAAATATAGAATGGCATTTTTTCATATGATGCTTTGTTTTTGCGAAAAACGGCTTTAAATACACATTCGGTATACCTTTACCTAAAATTTTAACAGCAAATTTTTGTTTCCACCCAAATGCGTTTATTTTATCGGATAATTAAAAGTGTACGATAAAATAGAGTAATCACGGATGACGAATTATAAATTTTATTATTGAATAAATTTTTGGAAATGGTGGCCAGTCTGCTCAGTACGCAATTTTAGTTTTCGAACAAAATTACTGGCACTTTCTAGCGTATTCTACTTCTTTTAATTTATCAAACGCTGAGCTAATTCCTTCTGTCAACTGTTCGACATCTGTTTGACATCATTTTTGTAAAGGTTTCGTGGATGCTGTATAAAAGTTATAAACGTAATATATAGACTTTACGAAACCTGGTATCCACCGGTAGAAAATTAATTTTCTGTAGAGACATTATCAAGTGCACGTGTACCCAACAAATATTTAAAATCGATTTTCTCGAAAATAAAGCCTTGTACAAAAAATTGACATTTTATATTTTTTCGAGCAAATTCGCCCTCTTTTCGATTATATTACTAATTACCTGTATACAATATACATTTTTCATCCAACGTCTACTTAAAAATTTAATCGACGTATGCAAGTTACATACACGGTATACGAAACCTAATTTAACACGAATTAAATTAAAAACCTCCGGTTTACGTTTCACAAATACGATTTAAAAAACATTAATTATTTGCTGAGTTAAAAACAAAATATTTTTATTCATTTTTGTCGAGTACCTGAGTCAAATGCGAAGTATCATAAAATTGAGAAGTAATAAAATTCCACAAAAAGCTGATACATACGTACGTACGTATTCTTGAGTGTTATATAAGGGCTGGGTACACTTTATAAATCGCAGTATATTGAAATTTTATTCTTATATTTGACAGCAAAGTGATTCGTTAATGAAAAATGAAACGCTAGAATCTCTGATCGGATAATTATTATTATTATAGACAATAATTATCTGTTATACGATGGTAATATATTCTATAATCACGATTCTACCTGAAAATATCCTACCTTATTTCTGAAATGTAGTTGCACGTTTTCAATAATAGCAAAGATACCACGAATTTTAATAGCAAGACGCGAAATATTGAAATATTCGTATATCGTTATCGATAAATGTTAGATTTTATTAAAGTGCCATAAGCAACTCACGTGAACATTTACAAGTTCTCGTAAATAAATCAAAGTTAAATAAGTATTTCGATATCGCTCATTAGAATTTTACAGTCTCAGACAGAATACTCTCTTTTTAATAAATTTTCTTTCTGCAAATTAAAAATACGTAGTTCTGTATGAAATTCGTCTATTAAATACGATGGATTCAATGTACAATACATCATATTATATGCTAAGCATCATGATGGTCGAATTTGATTATGTACCGATTGTCAACTAGGACATGCTCTGACAATGCTAAGTATTGCGGAAATCCCTAGCCGCGAACGGTTCGTTTGATGAAATGTTTGACATTATTCGGTCAATGTAACGACTGCGTACTCAAAATCGTAGTTATCAATCAGAAAGAAATATGTTTCGCTTGGTTTAGCGAATAAACAGCTAAAGAAAACACGAGACGAGTCATCGTTGAAATCTTCTTCGACTGCTATGATGTGTTAAAAATTATGAACGATTTAAGCTCTAAGTGTTACTAAAAAATTTGTGTTAAGATTAAGTAGTCGTAAATTATGTGACTTGTACAAATTTTTAAACGAAATTTGCTACGTGCTGCGTATAGCTATCTAGTTAGTCTTAATGTTTTGTTATGTTTTATTTTTATTTTTAAAATGATTTTCTACTTTACGTGCGGAACTATGTTGATGATACTGATTTTTATATTGGGTAATTTTTTTTTTAAACAACTGTAAATCACTAGTCGTCTTTCGAAATACAAAAAGTCAAAGGAAAGAAAGAAGGGTAGTTATTTATTATACAAGTGGGAGGAATATTGTCGTTTTTTAAAGAAATGAATAATGTTAAATTAATGTAATTTTGTATGTAACAAAAAATTCAAATAAACGAATAACATGTTATAGTTAGTTTTCAAAATTGCAATATTCAATCACTTCGTGTAGTATTATTTACATCATTAGTGATGATCAATATATAATCATTGTAAGATACCTTAAATTATCATTATTGACATCCTTAATTTCACACACAATAGTACCAAAATAACTCAAAAATTAAATATTTCATCGTAAACTGTGCACTCTAATTAATTATGTAAAGTATTATTTTCTTCTTTGTCATTTTTTAAATTTACCTTCGAAATTTATATTCCCGAGATATTTAACATATATCTGTATATCAAATAAATAAAACTTTTTGCTGTACAAATCTACATCCATTTAAAATTAACCACTTGGAAATTACTGTAATGATCACATTACAGAAATCTGCATAAGAGTAAAGATTATTTAATAGACAATGAAATTCTAAACTTTTATTCACCTTTCGAAATTTGTTATCTGATCACCGAAAATAATAATTAATATCTTAATTTTATATTCAAGACTGGAATAATTAGAAATATAATTCCAATAAGCGTAAATAATAAAATACTATATCGACAAAATAGTTTTACCTTCGAAAACCAACTACGTATTTCAGCCCTAATATAAAGAAATATCTTACCCTTAAATTTTACACATAAATTTTAACATAGAAGTTTTACATATTTTTCTACTTAAATATTAAGACAGGTATTATACCTAACATGTAAATTTTAATAGAATGCACGAATAAAACCAGTTTTATGTAAATCTTACATTTTTATGACTCTTAATATCCAGTTATGAAAAAATATAATATTGACATTAAATTTTTAACAATGTGCCAAACGAGTCGTTTGCACGTACTTGAAAGCAAACTCTGTTATACTACCAGGTTATACTGTTCGAACAATTTCTACCACGTTCTAAATATTTTGATACGTGTGCTCGAATTCCTAGGTTTATGGGACAGTCATGAACCATAAAATGTTTGCAGGATCATAAAATGGTGCCAGAAATTCTGTAACACCACAAAATCAATTCTTTGAAATACCACACAACATTAACTTCATCGCATATCAAATCATTCTCTTCTATCGACTACGTATAGTATCGTTTGGTCTATACTGAAATACTATTTCAAAATAACTTTTTGTTTTTTCTATATATGTATTATGAAAAGTGTACTATGAAAAGTAGATTATTACAAAGTAAACTTGAGAAAGAATAATATTCAATCATCCTACACGGTTCTGTTGATTAAAACAGGTACTTATTGTTAGGAAATGTTGACCTTGAAAGTTAAAACCACTCAATTATAGCAAAAACGTTAATATAACCTTTAATTTCATACTCACTGAGGAAAAGTAAGAAAACATTTAAATATCCAATTCAAGAAAGATTGACACTCA
Source organism: Eufriesea mexicana (assembly GCF_001483705.2). NCBI lineage: Eukaryota > Metazoa > Arthropoda > Insecta > Hymenoptera > Apidae > Eufriesea > Eufriesea mexicana. The sequence goes on along the minus strand of NW_016909472.1, from coordinate 606,627 downwards.
AGATCACGAAATAAAAATCTTACGATATGTACATGTATTTTATATACATGTATTTATTGACAAAAGTTAAAATATAAAGTAAACATTTGCACATTCCTGTATATCTTTAAAGTTTTGAGACATATATATAAATATTGAAATTAATAATTGATTGAAAAGGTAACATTCTATAATTCGATAAACAATATACGAGTTTTTCAAATAAATTGTATAGTTTTTATATGAATTTTATATAACTTTTATATAAATATTTAAGAAGATAAACAGTATACATGAATTTCGCAAAATATTATTATGTTTCTTAACTCTTATCTGGAAGAGTATGGTTAAACGTGTGAATTATTTGGAAGTTCTTAGAGGAAAGTCAAGAAACAGCATCCTCGATTAAGATGTCGTGGTATATGTGTTCATTTAACCCTTTTAGCACCGACGACGATATATCGTTGCACGCGATTTACTAGGTGCTTGCACTTGAAGATAATATACTTTTTGAATTTCCATTATAAACATAGATAAACATTATTAATATCATTTTACAAAACACGGAAATACTGTTATGGTCAATTTATTTACTTTTTTAAAACTTTTTAATACTTTTTGTTCCATTTTAATATAATTATCATGTAAAACTAAATTTCCTTAATTCTTTTATGTAATTACCTTGTAAAATAAAATGTTTGCATCTCTTTTCTCGAAACTAAACAAACATAATCAATTTGGATTGATACTTTTTACCTACTCTCTCGGGTTTGAAGGAATTAAAGAATTTTAATTTTAAAGAATTACAGAAAATTGTAAAATCATAGTATGGTCTTTTTCGTAATACTATTAAAGCGATTTTCTTATTTTCTTTGTATAAATTATATTTCAAATATTTATAATGTATTTAATTCGATAATCTATTCAATTATAGCTTAATTACGTAGGAATGGTAAACGAGTGACGCTCGTTTATTAGGGTATTCTGTGCTCGCCTGGAACTCGGGTCTAAAGGACCCGTTAGTATCTGGCTGCCAGATGGGCCGTAGGAGGCCGGGGCCAGGCTACGTGAGGTGGCCTCGCGCAACCTTGGCTTTCCCTGGCATAAACCGAACGTGACGTGGCCGCGGTCACTTTTTGGAAGGGGTCCTTGCGAGGGTGACCCTTCGGAGGGGCTAACTCGAAGGAAGGATTCTCCTCCACCCTTGATCTTGTGGTGGATGGAGTTTCTCCTCCTTTGGGAAGGCACTTGTCTTCTGAACGGGCTTTAAAAGGGCCCGTTCTGGAAGACGGATTCAGTTACAGAGCAGTTATTAAGCAGTTACGAGGATGGTTATCAAGTAATCGTCAGATCAGTGTGTGAAGAGATAGAGTTGCTTTGTAGGAGAAACGAGTCAATAAAATGAAATTCCTATAATTATATAATTGTAAATAATTTTATCCTGAACATTCATATCCCAAATACCTGTCTTTGATTCTACAACACTTCGTTCCACCAACGAAACACGAGGATACTTATTTCCAAACTGCTATATTACACAATATTACGCAACAAAGTAAATTATGTTTCTACTGCGAAGATATATGTAAATGGAGACTCGTTGTCAGATGAATGTAAAAAAATTTCACTTAACAAATTGTAAATAACTCTCGCATTTTTATATTTACATATATGCTCACTAATTACTGGTACTCGTTAATTGCACACGTTCTCTAATTATTAGCTAATGCACGAAATAACACATACCAAGTAATTCGCAGTGAACACCCAGAACGGAACACACGTGTCACTCTCTAAAATATTCTTCACAGATGTAAAGCAACATAAGAAAAGCGTCTGAAAAATTTAACGTACAGCATGATGGATCTTGATAGCGCAATAATCAGTGCCAGTATGTGACAGAAGGAAAGCGAGGCTGAGTGCCTACCTCTCCATGGTTCGTGCACGTAGAGTTTGTAACATAGGTATACAATCCAAATGGGACGTAGTATGCTTTCAAAGAATCTGCATATGATGGCAAGGCTTTACATAGCCGTGTTGCGTACACCTTTAACGTATTCGATTGTACATGTGGGACACACACTTGGAAACGAAAGAATACACGACGTCTTACAAATATGCAGGTGTACAAGTGTTACACTCGCCGGAAAAAGCTGTTCTATCTTTGCCAGAATACATTTCCGTTAGAGGTTATCATGCAGGGCGATTTCATTCGATACTCGAATTTCTCTGTTCGACAAATTTTACTGTTCCAGTGCTGTAACGTGATCGTAATGTAATATTGGTTTTAACCAATATCGAGATGTGGAAGCGAAAGAGTGCAAAAATAAATTTTCTAGATCTTCCGCAAAAATATTTCCATAGTTATCGTAATTTTTACACCAACAGTTTTCTTTTCTATTTTTGTATTAGGATATTTCGTAGTTGGTGTAACTCTACAATACATAGCACTCGTAATAACGAATACGAATAACGAGGTTTTACAAAAAATAGAAAGATATGTTAGAGTGTTGAATTATGCCTAATTAAGATTTTCATTAACGGTAATTTTGAATATTACTATGTATTATGTAGAGCATATCAACTCATTCGTATCTGATGATTCAAATTTACGACTTTGAGCTTCTTTACCGAAATGTCATTACGGATATTTCATAAATCTTGCAAATTTGCGCAATCGTTTATAAGTGAAAGTAACTATAGCAGGGATTATGTAAACACCCGTTATACGGACAATCTATTATATGAATGTTTCATTATTTAGTGGTTCTATTGAACAATTGAATAATTTTTATCTGATTCCAATATTGTATATAAGCACAGAGATTATACATATTTCTTTCATCGGATAATCCTTATTCACAATAATTCAGTATGAAATGAATATAATAAGTTGTATCGTGATAATAATATTAATAATGTTATCATTATAATCGAATGCCTTATTATAGTAGTATAATAACAGCAGTTAATAATAATTATGTGGCTTAAGCTTTTATCACAATGTAGTCAATACGAAAACGAGCAGTATCGATATAATTAAGAAATTTAAACTTGGGAAATACACTCCTATGCAAAAGTTTAGGACGAAAATATGATGTTTGAAAAATTAACCATCATAAGTTTAATTTCTTTAAATTTATGAAAACTGAATTACATTTTATGAACAACTTTATCTATAAATGAATTATTAACTTCATCTATTTTGTCTTAAATATTAAATAAAATTGAATACTAATTACTTATTTTTCTATTTTTACATGAATACTTTTGTTTCGCAATTAACTCTTATAGCAGACGTTTTAATATAGTCATTAAGAGCTCAGTTATTCTTCAGATTCAGTTTCAGAATTTAAATTTAACTTTATATATTTTTTAAGATATTTCATTTAGAGATAAAATATACACGCTGTATATTTAAACGAAGATTATGAGACATTTCTTCTTTCTAACAAAGTTTAACCTTTCTATTATGGAACAAAGTTAAATATTGGGAAGGTGTGAAATGTATTGTGAAAACTTAGTATTTAATAGTAATTTCGATATTTAAAAGCAGATACGTTAAAGGATAGAAAAAAAAATAAATTAATGACGGAAGTAATTAAAGTTTCACTATTTGATAAATATCACTTTAATCATATTCAAATTTTTAATCTAATTTCAGAGAAACGACATTATTTATTTCGTCACCTAATATTAACGTTTATATAATTACATTAATTTAATATTTTTTCGTTGAATGACGTAGTACTACGTCATTTCAACACAAAACCGAGTGACTGAAGTAGAGGTGTGACTTTCTTAAATCAAAAATAGGACAATACCATAAAAATATAGGAAAATCGACCCTTTTACATGTGAAACTTCGTAAGTAAAAATGAAGTAAATGTTTATACATATTTTTCGAGCGATTGAAGTTGTATATTTGCTATTTCTTCTCAGACTTGCTTTGGGTACGATTAAACTTGTTGCCATACCGTCACATTTATCTCACATAGGCACAACCGATTTCGCAAAGAATGATCGAAACTCGTATGTAACTTAAAACAACAAAATTTTACGTAATTCTAAATTTTGACTTTAAAGTTTTACTTTAGACTAACGTAATACTAATTACAATCATAACCTAATTACTTCTTTATTAGAAAACTATAACATTATTCTAAAATGACATTAATCACGCAATTAAACATTTATCACTAAAAAATTATAACTGTCTCTATGCAACCCAAATAATTTATTTCACCGTAATAAAATTCACTTGGCTTCAACTGATTTTATCACTGATTAAACACCGATGTGAACACCGCCCTGAGCCAACGATCTTAAACTTAACTCTAAATCACTAACTTGACTCGCTATAAAATCAATATTATTCACTAAATCGTATAATTGTTTAGTAAAAGTTGAGAAGAAAAGATTGAAAAATTGTTCCATATCGAGCTGCGCGCAACTATCACTGACACTAAACGGGCTGAACGATGAAACACGCTCGAGGAACAAAAGAAACTATACACGACGAAGTACCTCTTGTTGCGCGTAGGAAATATGAAAACAACGACTGGAGTTATAACGGGAATTTAACGATCCGTCGCCTCTAGAGGAACGAAAAACAATCTTATCCAATTTTTTCGGCCCGTTCCAATTCGATACGTCGATCGCGCGTACCAACGAACGAATGCAAAAAACATCGGAGGCTCGGAGGCTGAATTTAATTTCTCGCGGCTGGCAATAAACGTTGCCGCGCTATCTGGCAGAAAAACAGACTCACATATAAATTTTTTTCCCAGCGTGCCGGTGGAATCTCGGTCGGTCGAACGTTGATTTCCAAGCGAAAAGTGCATCGTCGATAGGCACAAAAATCACCGGGCCATTCACCGTCTGCTCGCCGATAAATCGGCCTGGGTAACAATGGTGTCGCTGATTGGTCAGTTTCAGCCGCTGACGTGTCTAAACGGCTCGTAATTTGTAATCGTATTATCGGTCGTCCCGTGGATCGATCGATCTTCGACACGAGCTTGCCACGATCGTTCTTGCCAATCTGTCGTACCGTCGTTTTATATGATCCCTTTACGAACGTGCTAGGCGGACCACACGGCGAAAGGGTGGCCTGGGAGACAAAGAGGCAAAGACAGAACAAGGAGATATAGGAACGAGCGCTGAAAAGGAGCTGGAGGAAGGATTATATCTGTCCAGGGCAAATCAGATTTCTATCTTTCGCTCAGACCACTACACACGGACCAGCCGGATTTTTCAGAAAACTCGACCTGGAATCTCTGGAGATGTCGCAGCGAGTGGAATTTCACAAGGAGCTGAGAAAGATTTATGATTGTGGAAGCATCGCGCTGGGATTGGAATTAGTAAGCTGACACGTAGCTGATTTCCCTTGTCAATTATTGTCATTAATCCCGGCTCGTTTACTTTTCACATTTATTTCTCTCTTCTCCTCTTTTTTTCTTTTTTTCTTTTTCTTTTTTTTTCTTATTTGTTACAGATCGATGAGGATATTCTCATTGACGTGTCGAATGTTTAACCGTGTTTCTGTAATTACGTATTTGATGTTAATTATTGGACCAGTTATTTACGGATTAATATCGACGATTTGTAGATTTGGTCGCATTTCCCATTGATTATTAACGTGGGTTATTTGATGGCTGGCAGACGATTAATTGCACAGTTGCGATGATTAGCAAACAGTGAAAAGGAACTGTCTTATAAATGAATGGGGGAAAATATTATGTAAGTTTAAAGTGATATTTCAAAACAAACACTTTAATAATGACATATTTCGAAACGTAGTTAATACTAAATTCATCGTCGTCTAAAGGATCACCTTTGCACAATCGATTGAAAGATTCCGTAAGTAATTTTATTGCTTTTGTTACTGGACTTTCGTCATAACGCACACTACCTACCGAAAATTTGATTTAGATTTATACCGAATTTTCTGCTAATTTAAAAATTATGATCACATTATTTCTAATTTTTCACCAATTTCCTTTGAAATTTTTGATTTCCACAAAGCAATCCCAAATTTTGTAACAATTTTTTAATATCTATCCTTTTCCTTATTGCGTTTTTTCTGAGATTCGCGAATAGCTTGCTTTATTAACCACGATCGATTATTTAATTAATCGTTTACTTGGTTATTTGACGGGCTCTGGTAAATTGGAGTTAAAATTGGAGAATCGAATAGTATAAACGTTATATTCTAGTGTAATTATACAAAGTGTTTGCGAATATAGACGAACGTTTCTCTCTCGAACAACAATTATTACAAAAAAATTAAACACATAAAATTTTTATAAGCAACGACATAAAATACGTCAATTTTTTATATATGCAGTATTTTTTTGAGGAAATAAACTGTTTAGTTTTCTATTAAAACACGATTATACTTGGTGATTTAACTCTTTTAAACCGACTTTAAAACATTCAAGTTTTTAAGCACTTTATGGTTAACATACTTCGGGAAGGATAGCTATTATATTTAAGTATCGCATTATATCATCTTATATTATATTGTATTAAATTTTCTGGGACACTTGAATAAATTCCTCTGACATTATTCGGGAAATAAATATAAGTCGAGAAGAGTCGAGACGAAGTGGGCACCGTTTTTCCTACCTCGTGTCAATCAAAAACTGCATATTCTAATTTTTCATGAGACACCAAATTCGCAACGATTTAAACTGTGGCCGGGTCATTAGTGGCGAAATACTTTCTGATTTGTAAGAATATTTCGTTCATCGAATCAATCAAAACGTTTATTATCTCACTTATCGTTATGTCCGTTCCTCGCCGAGCGTCTTGAGCAGTGATGTGTAACAGCGTTCTGGGAATCGTATTTCATCGTCGTCGATCGATTCTCGCGATGGAATTTATTCTGTGCACATCGTGGAACAAGTTGTTTTTATAGGTCGCGGTGAATTTCGATGACGATAATACCCTGTTCCCCTCGTATGCCGCGATTTACGATTTTATGGGTTACACACAATGGCACGAAATGTGAGACGCGCTTGGAAAAATTTGGTGAAATATTTTCGTGATAATGAATAACGTTCGTGTATATCGACACTGTTGAAAAATTAAATTACAGCGATACTTTAAGAAACAAATCTAACACCATTTTTCAGATTCAAATTATTCGGATCTTAGAAACCTTAGAAAAGTTTATTTTTATATTCATATTCATAATATAAGCTACGAATATTTAATAACATTCTTTAAATTCTAAATTTTGTTGATTGGAAATAATTCATTATTTTTTATTTCTAATAAAATAGTATTTGCTATACTCTTTATACTCTACTCTTTAGCTTTTTGTAAGAATTGTGTATGGTATAAAATTTACGAATTACCTGACTTTAATTTACAAATATAGCCAAGCTGGAATTTTATGTAATAAAATATCATATAATAAAATTTTATTAATGACTAACTTTAGTATAATTAACACTGACACGACAATACATTTTATAGTGATTTTTGTATATATTGCAAATAAATGTTATTATTGAAAAGTTAATCGTTAATATGAAAAATCATCTAATTTTATTACTACAATGTGTATCATTTTACCATAACATTGAATAAATTTACAAACGATATTAAATAATAATTCTCAAATACTTAATACTTCTAGTAACGTTTAACAATAATTGTTTCGAGGTTCGTTATTATTCTCTACTTTTAGTGACAGTTTTATTATCTATGAATGAAAATACATGATTCTACCATAAAAATATTAGTGAAACTATATTCTATATTATATGTATGTATATTCCGTTTTTAAAGCTACTCTTGAGTTATTTAGTTTTTTAAATGTATTGTTGTTCGTATTATTATATTACTGCATTCATTGTCAAGAAGAAACCAACTCGAAAAAAGATTAACAACACGAATGGCAACAGCCAGCATCAATGCCATGATATATGACGACATAAATATAAATGCGGCCATTTATCCATAACTGCATAACATCGACAGCTTCCCGCAACGCCTCGCAGTGGTGAAATTCACAGCATGGTTTCACCGATTAGGCGACGATCAAATGGCAATTGTATGTTTATGGTAGCACCATAATTTTTATTTACGTACGTTTAACATATTATCAATACCTACACCGTTATTTTGAACTTGACGAATAAAACAAGCAATGTCAATACTTTATCACATTTTGCATGAGAAATGTAATGAAAAAGTCATACAAATGTGGGTCACCTAGTGATCCATTAAAAAGACGGACAAATATATAAAATATGAAATGTAGTAAAGGGGTGGGGAAATGATATACGTTTCATATTGATTTTACAAACTAAGTATAGCAATTAAGTATATTAATACAAATTGAGTATATCAATTTCATGTAGTTTGCACTTCGTGTGAACAAACTAACATTTTTCTTGCATTTCATGCGAATTTCAGAGGAATTATATTCTCACTTGATACGGGCACATAACGCGATAAAACGATAGTGAATCTTATAATTCTCAATGTTTCTCGAGACTAACGCAATGAATGCAAATTTTACATATGTACCTCTATGGAATATAATTCCTTTAATAATATGAAAAAGAATTAATCGCAGATTCCACTTTTTCTACAAAATTGACTTGTTTGTTCGAAAAATGGGTGTGACAAGATGATAGCACAGGTTGGAAAAAAAGGAGGTCAACGAGACCTTGTTATATTGCAGAATGGAAAGACTTTTTACGTATTTCCGTGTGCTGAATTCGAATATAGTTGCAAAAGTTGTTTATCAAATTAGATTTAGAAGACAGATAAATACAAAATATTGATTTCTAGTATATCTACCAAAGTATTTCAAAGATAATCTTTTTTTCCAATTTTTCTATCAAATAGTATCATACATTTTTATCAACCAATCTTCCCCCATAAAATCGCGTAAAATGATTTATAACCATGTGATTTTTTCTTCTTTTTGTCACAGGATCATTTTCACGCCTACTCGCTCGCGAAACAGAGAAAGTGAAAACCTATTTCGAACAATTTGCATTTGATCAAATCAAATAACCGTTAGACTAAACTTTCGAAAAATATAAGCGATAAAATCATGCAGAGAAAAGTTGGAAATATCAGACAAATATCGAAAAATTCGCGAAACATTGAACGCAACTTTAAATACAAATCTCGACATAAAACTTCTGCACACTGAAACTGACAAGTCCAATTCTTGGTGACACATTTTCGTCCAAATCACGCACTATGAATTAAACTCATATTTTAAATTAAACGAATTAAATAACAAATTTATTAAAGCCTACACTGTAATTGACGTAACACCAGTTATCTATTTCTACTCTATCGAGACATGTCATTACGATATTTTCGACACGTTCCACGCTTTCGATGGAACCTCTTCTTTAAATCTTCGTTAAAATAACCTCTGTTTGCTTCCCGTGCTCGTGCAACATTTTTATGTATCAGCAGGAGGCTAAGTCGAAGAAAAGTCTGTGAGAGACCTTGTGAGACAGGTAGTATACGAGGACGCGATCGAGAGATCAATGGGATCGGCATGCAACGGTTTAGGTATATAGATTCTGATCTCGTGTATGGAATTCAAAGTCCTACCATAATTTATCACCGCTGGTAACATTCAGCCAGCTTGAAGGATTCTCCTGGTTCTAAACGGCCGGGGGCTCGTAATCGATAACCGATATCTGGAGGCAGCGCGTCATCCGACACCGATATCGCGGCAATTGCAGCGCGTAACCGCCGAATTCGCAATGCAAAGAGCCCATCGACCGAATGGTAATTGGCCGTGGAATAAATTCGCGGACAATCTCATTCCGCGTAGCAAACTCATAAAGTTCTCCACGGCGATCCCCTGGCCGAAAGGAAACATAGGGTGGAACGAGCTGGAATTCTTTTCATCGTAGCCGATATGAAATAGACGTTTGTTCCGGGTAAAGATCGATCTCGTGACGAGAGGCGACGGAATACCGTTTATTGGGGCGAAGAGTAAATTTTCGCTCAAGTTAGAACTCGATCGACGAGACACTTCGCCTGAACATCGCTTAAATTTTGCGGAATTACAGTATCGCTGATTCTAACGATTAAATTATCAGATTATGCGATATATTCGATCATTTGAATTATTAATTGCACGAAAGTGACACGACGCGTTGTTAAAAATTGCTCGACGTTTTAGGAGTGGACGTTTATTTAAGTATATATTAATTATTTCGATTGGACCTTGGTTAATTGGAGAGAAAGACGATATTTCAAGATTTAGGTATTTTTCTTTTAATTAGGCCCTTATACATTTTCATTCGACCTATTTTGTTTCTTAATCGATTATTTTTAATTCGCTCGTTCTTTTTAAGGCTTTCATTTAATTGGTTAAAAACGATTTAAAATTATTCTCTGCTATAATAGTTTGATTATCATTAAAGTATTATACTATTATATTATCAGCGTTATATGATGTATACGTGGAAATAAACTTTCTTCAATTTAATGCATTTACGTATAGATGTTAATTATTGCAATTGATATTCCACACAGGTTTCTACGATTAACTCATGAGCACTCGATGTTTGTTCTTTGCGAATGTGAGTTGGAAGAAATTGTGCAAAGTGTTGAATGCAGTAAAATATTTCAAAATTCGAGATAATGTTTTTCGCTACTGGAATTTGATTAATTATGTTAATGGACAATATTTCGAAATATTTTCTCTTCTACATAAGTATGTGTTCTTCTATCTCATACGTTTTGTAGTTATTTATTCTTAATTGACTAACTTTCTTCTAAAATTTCTATTACCTTAGCCAAATGTATCACTAAAGTCTACAATGCGTTAATTTGACTATATAACACCTACTTTAATTACTAGTAGATATTGTAATGTTAAAAAGAAATTTTCTTCTATTGAATAAATTTATATATGTTAGTTACTATAATCGATATCTTTAATTTATTTTCAATCTAAAAGTGTTTGTCAAACGTCATTTTGAAATACACAGTACGTTATATTTTTTTGATCTTTAAATCTTGTTCACTGTCATTCTTAATTTAAATACGGTTGACATAGAAAAACCTGTCTGTTATATAATACATTTCGCTGCGGAATTTGAAGCGTAAACATTTGTTTGCCAAAATATTGTGCACCTAGAGCGTAAAATTTTTTAACGCTTTTTCCCCTTTCGTTTAAAAAGCCATACGCTTCTCATAATTTACATAAATAGATTTAATCATTCTGCAAGTAACTCATATCTGTCTAAATCTTCAACGCGGTGTGAATAACTCATCAAATATTCTAATGTGTCAAAAATGTTCCATTCAGATGGACAAGAGGATGGTTCAACAATCTTTTAATATAATTTTTAAGTTAAATATTATATAAAATATAAATCACTACTTCTGATTTGAACAAAGTGGCCTTGATTCACATATATGTTTTCAACATAAATGCAAAGCTAAAATATTAGAAGCTTGTGAATTTAATTAAATACGGTTATAAATATTGGATTTTACGTGGTTTATTAATCCTTATTTTTAAACTATGATACAATTCATCGTAATATATGAGCCGTTCACTGCACAAATCGATTAACTCCACTTTTTGAGAAATCTTAAATTTAAGTGTCAAAGCACTTGGTATAGTCATAACTTTTTATATTTAGAATAACTTTCCTTGATAATTAGGATTAACACCATTAAACGAAAAAAATTTGTTGGCCACTGAATAATAAATAATTTATTTCAGAGGTCACTTTGATTAACTCCGTACTCTAATGTAAATCGTGGCAATAATGCAACTAAAATGCACTAACAAACCATGAATGATAACGGTGAATTTTTTAGTGCCGTCTTATCGGAATTTAAGTAAAATTTGGTAAAATTTAAATTTATTACTTTTTTCACTTGTCAAATCGATTAACTCCTTCAATAACATAAAAATGGTAACATTACTAACGATTACCTTTTGGCTATTTTTTCTTATAAATTTTATATACCGTTAGATGAAAGTTACATTTGTATTTATGCATTTTACAATATTTATTTCGATTTAAATTATAAAGGGAATTTTAAAAAGCAATATTCATTATTTCATTGCATTTCTTCACTTTTCGTTTTATGGAGTTAATCAATTTGTGCAGTGAACGGCTCATATATTGAAAACGTATCTACAAAGAGCTTATCTTGCTTAAAACAAAAGAATATTTACAGCAAAGGTTCTCAATTCTCAGAAGACCGCGGCAGACACATTTCTTCATAATAGCAGGGCTTAATTTCAACAAATTGTCAAATTTTCATAAAAGTTTATATTGAATTTATATTGCGACGACACATAAGATATACGTGAAAAATTCTTGGAAAATTAATGTGACAAATTTCAGAAAAATCTTTCGCGGCCCTGTATAATTAATTTCAGAGCTTGGTAATTAACGCTATAGGGTGATTCGCTCGTTAGTGGACTGAAAGGAAGTGTTGCTGCCTAAACACCATTAAACATCACAGCAGGGGTCTTGTGTCCTTGCAGGATAATCTGATGAATGCGTGCAACGACTCCATTTAGGTGCGTCTATACGTGAGCTGCAAAGTTTCAAGTTTTCTGAATAGCAACCTTTGTGTCCACTAGCGTACGAACTACCTTGTAGATCCAATCGAATTAAAATGACTGTATTCAGATATTTTGTTTTTAATAATAGAGAGAACATGCAGCTGTCTTTACATATAAATCCTTCGCACTCGAAAATTTTTTCGTTGCAAAAACAGCAATTCGAAATTCTTCTTATATTTTTATAAACTCGCTGACACTTTCTATGCTAAAATAAAAGAAGAAAAGCATTTGTTTGCGTTTCAAATGAACGAATAGGATTATTTTATTTCAATATTTTATATATTGTTATTTTTAATATAGTTATAGTCTCTTATGCGTTATTTTCGTTACAGAATTAAAACAAATGGCGGCTAAGAGTCACCTCTCGAGTGCAAAGAGTTAATATCGTCTTTTATTCAGAGAGATTTTCATTATATTTTCGTAATATCAATGTAATCGTTATCACTTGCGTATAATATATTTACCTATATATTACACGTCGGTGGTTCTAGTGTTAAAATAATTTCTAATTATAGAGCCTCATAATTCGAAAACCCGTACGAGGTATATAAAATGAACAGAAGCTTAATGAAATACTGGTGGCAAAATAAAAGAGGGCCATGACAATACAGTGGCTGCAATAAACTCACTGAAAATAAGAAATAGGGAACTACGCCATTTCTCGATTCTATTGAAACTAAAACTTTATAGAAACTAAAAAAATGTAATAAAGCGAATAGCACGATGCGATATATAATTATTAGAAAATTTATTTAAAAACTTGGAAACGATTTGAAAATTCAAGAGCTTGCACTTTTGCCAGAAAATTGGAAAATATGGAGGAGACTTTTAGCCGGTCGGTGTATGGACAATATTTTTACCTATTATACGACAGCTAATACGAAACGAAACTTATACCTTCATATCCGATACTTTTGGAAGAAACAATTTGTGATGTGTATCGGAGTTGGTACGCCGTGTGCTCGTGTAGAGGCGCTGGCGAGCGTGTGAAGGGCGTTTCTAAAGACACGCAACACCACGAATTGAGGTTATAGCCGACTTATTGTTGGAGATAAATCGATTCGTAATATTTCTACGCGCAGGTACGATTACGAGGGTCTTAAACCTGATTCGTTCTTAAAGTTCGACGCAAACTTAAGTAGTTTCGGCTTATTGCTCTGTGCCACTTTTTATACCATTTTTCCGTAACTTATAAGCGTGGATATTAAATATCGATCTACCCGGTGTATAGAGTATATACCGTGTTTAAAGAAGCACAACATCATTGAGAGATAAAGTTCGATGGCTACAATAACTTCCAGGGAGTAATAGCATTCTACAAAACTACCAACAAATTTGTAAACGTGGAATATTGAATCACGAATATGTTAAATAAATTTCTGATTACCTTCCTCCTCTTTCACGATCATTATAATTTTACTGCTGATGTAAGTAGAATTTTAATATATTTTAACGGAACGATAGTAGCAATTCGTGACAGAGTGACAGAATATCGTGTAATACCATTTGGAAAATGCTACCTGAAAATCTTGCTACTAGTACGCTTGGAATAGTCTCTCTGTAATATTAAATACGCGATAATTTTAAATTATAAGTACGTGTTGCACAATTTATAATAGATGAATGTTATTTTAATCAAACACCGTAATAATGCTTTTAGTAAAGAAAAAATTTACTCGGCATGTGCGAATAATTTCATTCATCGTGTCATCATTCACTCGTTTATCACAGTCGTAATTTGTTGGTGGATATTGTATCATCGTATTGCACGAAAGAATTTGTTTCTTACGCACATTGTTTTGAAACATTATTCTAGAACGATATTTTTAAAAATAAATAATTCCTATTACATTTTAATTCAAATACAAATCGACGAAGCAAAAACAAAAATTTACCATATTATTACTTAGCTCTGCTTGTCAACGAATGTATGTCAACATTACCACAATTGTTATATGTAAAGTTAATATTATTGAATTAATTTTATAACTAAAATTACTGTTATAAGAATATATTAGAAAAATTTGTGACAATTGCATGTTTAAAAATTACGTCAAAGGTTCTGAAATATGTATAAATTAATTTCAATGCTACTGCAAAAACATTGTAACCTATCATCCAATACCAATATAAAAATTAAAAAATTCAATGTTTATCATTCCATTGGTTTTCAAATTTTGTTACTTTTATCATATGAGTACCTGCAATTTAGCTATTTCATTTGCTATAAAGAAAGAAAACTTATGAACTTAGTCAAAAACCATTTTTGAACCATTATATTTTTAATAAAGTTATTGTAATTATGTTACACAAAAGCCAACACTCCGTGAAAATAATCTTTATTTGTTAGAAATTCGTTGCACGTCACAGAAATTAATTTTAAATCACGCAAATATTTTACGAAAAATTCTGTTAAGTATAATCAATTTGTATTCAATATTTGAAATTTATCATTAAATTTTTTCATTATATTATCGTGTATTCTTCTTTTATAAATTCACGAAAATCATTTGAACACTTGTATGCATTTACTAAACATAATGAATGTTTGAAGAGACGTAGTATATGTAACAAGAGAGCAATCTTAAGTTTATATAAGTAAAATCGGAAAATAATTCAATGATATATGTAATATGTACAGTATGCTTGAAGAATATAGAAACAAATCGTGCGAGTGCTAGTATATTTAATGGAATATGGTCTTAGAACTATTATAATAGCAAAGAATAAGTCAACATGTTGAAATTCTTTTACATTCTAATTTATGGTGTCTGCGATTTTTATATATTATTATTGTAGTATATCGTAGTATGGTGTAGTATGTAGTATGTTAGAGTTCGTAGTAGAGTTATTAGAAGAGAGCTGTGAAGAAGGAAGTTGTTAGTTGTAATTGTGTTGTTAGTTGTAATCGTGTTGTTAGTTATAATTGTGTTATTAGTTGTAGTTGTAAAAGTTTAGCTGATATATATATATATATATCTATATTCGTAGTCTTTACCGTCACCGCACATTGTATTATTATTTTATGTTTAATAAATAGTTTTATATATTATTTAACACCCACCCCTATCTCTACATTATTATTACTGATAACCCTAGTATAACACCGATACTGAATACGAGGAAAACTTAATGTTATTAAAATTACGTTATGCGAGGTACAGATTATGCTAACAGAACAGAATGTGAGGTTAGAAGTAAGATTCCAAATTTAGGGTTTTAGAAACGATCTTTCAGAGAAAATATTTTTAAACAAAGTATATATATTTATTTATTTTAAGTACGTATATAAATCAAAACGTGTACCACGCAATAAACTTTTGGTAAAAATAAAAATTGCAAAGATTGGCAACTTTATATCGCGTTAGAGTGTCGATTGCGAGCGAGGAATGATTCTAGGAATGTGCTCGAAGGTTTGGAATACATAGAGTTATGGGGCGAGGTTGCGCGTTATGCCTGCGAAGTGACTGATCGAGGTAGAGTTTAGAAAAAGAGAAAACGCGTAAGATTCGAGAAGCGTGTAAAGAATGCTTTCATCTTTCGAACCTTCTCCCACAAACAGGTGGGATTTAAATAAAAATAATTCCTATAATATCGTTTCAGGCATTCCAATTTGTCATTTGTACATTTCACTCGTCAGAATCACGTACTAGCGTAAAATTAACAATCGACCAATTAAAAGAAATTACATGGTGATCGTAAAATGTGACAATTTGAAAAGCTCAACGGAGATGTAAATACAGTGGAAGCTGACAACTTGCAGCATGTGATAGGTACACGCAGAGGGCATCGCGCGATGGAATGATCATCGAGCTGTCGAACAATATCGAATATTAATATTTCCTGCGAAACTTCATATCCCTACGCGGAGAAGGCGAATTCAACGGTCGCTTTCAGGCTATAAAGCTTTGGGTCGGAAGTTCTGTTATTGACTGATAGCCTGTCATCCCGATAACTGCGTCCCGTGTAAATAATTTATCGCGACGGGAACCAAAATGGAGGAAACGAAGCGGCATCAGCATTGATACTGCGCGGCGCCGCACGATTTTCATCCCCGGGAATTGACGTTTCGTCAATAAACTTCCTTTACCGCCACTTGGACCAACCTCCTGTGATTCTCTTCTACCGTTTCTCTCTCTTTTCCCCTTATCTATCTATTCACCTGTCCGTCTCCTTCTCGCTCGTTCGTTGATTCAGATTTTGCAGGCTCGTAAAGCGGCCGTGCACGAAGCATCGCTCGTACGTATCCGTTTACCTTGATCCTTTTAATTATCGAACTTGTCCCTGTGAAAAGCGGATGCCGTTCTCCCAGGCAGATGTATCGTACAATTCAGTTACGCTTCCTCTGCGGAAACACTTACGATAATGCACGCACTCTTTATCAACGCGATATAACTCGTCCGCGGTAGATATATGCACCTTCCATGTACCTTTGTGAGCGAGACGATCCGAGACTACTAGTCGAACGTAAAGGAAATGCGAACAGAGAAGGAAGACGCGAGTAACATCGTTTGCGATGTAGGTATTCTCTTGGCTCCTTTGTTTATTCGCTTGAAATTCTCGTTTTAAACGAACGGCTTTTCGTTCCGGGCTTACTATTTGATCATTAGGAGAGCGAGAGATAGAACGATGCGAAATATGGTTCATTTTGCGGTTCATCGTTGAGCGGCAAACATTTTTCAGCAATGTTCTCTTGTTTCGAAGTACACAGAAAGGGCAGCTTCGAGAAGAACGTAATTAAAAGTTTACCGTTGCCACCTGGCTGTACCGGTTTCCTTCAAAGAACGATATAAAATTGTATGGAGGAAGAGATGGGGAGGTTTCATAAAGAATATTGATCCAGAAAGAAAATGACTTTGGGAACGTTTGTCGGAATACGAGTAAATTTACTCTCGTAATATGTAACTCGAGGAGAAGAGGGCTTCCGCGAGATGAACGTAATCAGTGAAAACATGAATAACTTCTATTTAGTCGAGAACTTTTTAACATAAATATGTTACAACGAGAGATGTTACTTCTATTCAGTAGGTAAGTGATTTTTAAAGTACGTAGGGGGTAAAATAGGCGAGCATATTTTGTACAGAAATTTGTTGAAAATTTGTTAGAGAAATTGATCTCAAAAAATAATCCTGATATATTTGACAAAGTATTGAGATAAATTAACGTTTTTATAACTCTGCATTCATTAACTTCTTTATAAGAATTAGAACTTACTATTTTAATTCTGGACTACTCCACTAATCAAAGTAGTTAATTTCAGATTCCTGTGATTATTAAAAACTTGTTGCAGTTCTTGGTAAAGTTAATGTCGATTTTTATTGAAATAGAAACGTAATTATACATGGTATCCTTCGCAATTACCTTCCTTAATTGTAACTATATAAAATATACGATGTAAATAATTTATGAGATATCATTGCACTAATATACTGCAAAAGGAATTTTTAAAGTTTCTTAGAAATGGAGTTTTTGAGGTCATTGAAACGTTTTTCCATACAAGCGTATATTTTGATGTCGAAATACGTTTAATTTTTATTTTTTGAGTCAGTGGTTACTTCGATGTATGTAATATCATTAGAAATATCTATACATATTTTGATATCAGCTACACGATACAGCAGAGAAAAATATATACTGATATAGAAAGAGATATCAGTAACTCTAAAAACTTTAAAAAAATGAGTTTAGTGCAAAATCTTTTTTGCGGTACATTAGTGCTTTGGTATCATATAATTTGGTATTATATAAATATACCATATATCATTACGATTGAAGAAGATATTTAGATAGTTATCTTTATGTGGAATACTCTGTACTTGCATAATTGCCTTCATCATAATACTTCGATTGTTATATGTGTATATTTTTATGTTATTATGCATAAATATGTTATTTTATATGTATAATATTTATATTTGCATTATGGTTCGGTGATTCCGTATATACAAGGTGTCCTTTCAACGATAGTACAACGGGAAATGGGGTGATTCTATATGTAGAAGTAATTGAGAAAAGAAATCAAATTTTCTGATTCGAAGCTTCGTTTTCGAGAAAATGTATAATAATATGACAATCTATTTCAGCTATAATTACACGTATACCCGTGTTAATATGCATACAGTTTTACATTTGTCTTTGCAGCTATAATTCCGTACTACATTTATATCTATTTAACCTGACTTAATTGGAGAAGATTCGTATTCCATCCGCAAGGAGGAATTTTCAGATAATTATTATTTCAGACTTTATTATCATTTACTATTTAATCAGTAAATACTATTTAATTAGTAAATAATACTCCTCGAGCAACTAAAATTCTTCACCTTCTGAAAACCGTTAAATGATATAAAATGGTAAACCGAATATTTGACACGGATAGCGTTACCAGTAAGCACATAATTTGGAATATCCTGTCTCACGGCTATCAAACACAGCCATAGACTGCAATGGGATATCACAATGGAACTTCAATCACAGTCGATTTACCTCAAATTAAGAGTCTTTTTAGCGCTCGTCATGCGCATTCGCCTATCTGCTCACACGGAAAGCCATTCTTTTCCATTCTACTATCTTCTAGAAAGTTAGTTTAGAGTTAAAGCAACCAATCATCAGTTGCCGTCGTTCATCAAGATTTATTAGAACCAATTCGGTGCCTGCTTTGGCT
The DNA here is from genome assembly GCF_001483705.2 of Eufriesea mexicana. NCBI lineage: Eukaryota > Metazoa > Arthropoda > Insecta > Hymenoptera > Apidae > Eufriesea > Eufriesea mexicana. Next base: position 587,395 of record NW_016909472.1, on the reverse strand, counting down.
GTTCATAAATTAAAAGTCGAAGTAGTACTCATCGATACTTATTAAGATCTGTCTAATATAGTCTATCACGTGTTACTCTCAACGCTATCATTATAACGATATTATTATTATCCAACAGTTTTTCTTGAAAGTACGTTCTTTAATTCATATATATATATATGTGTGTGTGTGTGTGTGTGTGTGTGTGTGTGTGTGTGTGTGTGTGTGTGTGTGTGTGTGTGTGTGTGTGTGTGTGCGCGCGCGCGCGTGTGTGTGTGTACAGTCATGTTCTGGTAATGGATTCCCAGGCAAAAAGAACTCTAATTACACATGATACTTACTAAGATTTATTCATTATAACCCATTATATAGGTATTAGTTTGGTACTGTCATTAAGACGATATTATTATTTTCGATTATTTCCTTTTATTTATCTAGAAATTTTTTGGGTTTAGTGTTTCGAGACGAAGAAGGCTATAATTCTACAGATAATTTATCGCCTTTTCTCACTGACCAGATTAATACGGACTCTTCCGTATGCTTCTAACACGTGTTAGCGATACTATTCTAGACCTCTGAGCTGTAAATTATTTTTATATTTTAAAGTGGGACGAGAAACATCCTTTCTCTCATATCCAGCTACTAAAAGGACACTACACTATTTACTCTCCTCTGTCCTGAATAGTTAAACTGCTAAATAGTTAAATTGCTTTTAGTTTCAATTCACTCATAGTTATCTTTACTTTACGAACATCCCGTGTTACCAAAATAATCGTCTATTCTTAATTTATTTGCCATGCGGTACTTCTGAAATGGTCACGGAATCGTTGAGATAAATCCGTGCCACTTATTTCTGAGCAATGTCATCTATTATTACGAAATATTTTATAAGACGCGTTTCACCAGACCAGGATAATCGTGTAAGAGATCAAAGCAAACTTCCACGACTTCGAATTTTCCAACGTCGTAATAAAATTTTCTAAAAGACAAGTTACTCTGGGATAAAAATCATTCCACGAGATAATGCCATTTCTCGCAGACATTTTATACGTTGCTGCATATATCTCTCGAAGCAATTAACAATTTCCACGTGATTTAAATACGATTACCAACAAACTACGCGAGCACTTTTCAAATTAAAGTAAAATATGAAATTCCATCTCCTCGCAATAAATGCAACAATCTCGCGCGTTCATGTTCGAGAGAAATATCGTAGGATTAGAAAAAATATAAGAGAATTATAAAGAAGGGTGAAGAAATTATCGCAGAGTTGTTCCCAAAAAAGGTCTCTCGAGAGTGCCACGGTACTTGGGCATAAAGAATGAAAGTGGCAGAAAAAAACGCGAGTTTAATACTCTCGAGAGAATTAGCGAGTGAAGTCCGTGTTCCGTGAAGTATGCAAAACTTTTGGAAAAGCAGCGGCAACAGCCCGAAGGAAGCATCGACGAAGGATGGAATTTGATACGCAATCTCTCGCCCGGCTATACAATCTGGGTCGGTAGTCGGAATAAACAAAAGTTTACGAAGCTGCCGACTTTAATAACATTACGTAAGTTAAAGGACTGCCGGATATTGTTCCGACGAAAAATAATAAGAGCTGGGAAGCCAGAACGATAGAGCACGATAATACGGTGTTACGTGGGCGAACTTAATATCGGGGTGAATCGTAGAGGAAATCGAGTCTTACCGTTTCCTTCTTGCTTCTGGCCGTGTCGAGGGTCGTCTGGAACCAGGACCATTGGTTGAAAGGGTCCTGCGTGTTGTCGATCATGCTCCTTCCGGAGCGATGCAGCGTACGATTGTCGTCCGTCTTTAGCCACAAGTTCGTGTTGAGGAAAATGATTCGATACTTCTCCGAGCGTTGCTCTATCGTGTAATATCCGGCTGTAACAAGTGCACCGAATCGTCGGATGAGTTGGAGCCGGCAGTTTATGCGGAATACGCCCGCTTTTTTCCTTTCCGCGATCTCCTTTCGCAATTCACTCGGATCGCCGCTGTTATTGGACTTTTATTGAAACGACGGAAGCAGCAAGTGGATGGTATAGGGAAGAATTGTTCAAGGAAGAAATTTTTGTTTGCTCCAGCAGCGAGCTTGAATTTTATTCGTTCGCGTGTTCGTAAAAATTCGAGTGGGTATACGGCTCGCGGATATGGTGGCTGATTGAAGCCAAAGTGGAATGCTCTGTGTTGGGCGAGAAGTATCGAAGAGGTATTGATTTTCAGTGTAAGTAATGAATTTGAATAGGTTTGTACGGGTTATTAGAGGGATTGATCGGTGAATGAGATCGTTGCCAGGGTAAAAGTGTATTGTACCGTTGGACTGAAGTTGTTGTTGATCGTGTGCTGTGTAAATTAGCTTTTTTGTTCGGCTCTGAATAGTAAAAACAGAAAGGAGCAGCGGAAGGTATAAATATAACGAGCATTAATATTTGGTAGAGAGAGAAATAGCGAGGTAAGGGTACTAAAACGAAATAGATGCAGGTTTACTGACAAGAGTTAACAAACAAGCACTCGCTTAATAGATTTAAATACAAATACGTTCAAAATTACTTTATGTGCTGAGATATATATAAATTTCAGATATATAGTAGATGTAGCGTGAATTTTCTAAATCAATATTTGCAGCGGTAATAATTGGAACATGGCATCAAATAGGTTTGGAACTTCGGGAAATTTTGAAAGACTATAATATAACCATTCGCTTTGAAAATAAAATCTAGTCATTTCGAATGAATAATGGCTGCAGGTATTGAACAATCAAAGCGAAATATTTTGATCTTATTAGAAATCAGAATCATTGGAAAAAATAATTTGAAGTACCGGTTGAGCATCACGTACAATAGTTATCGAATTCAGAAATTCTTCGACAACTTATTAAAATATAACGAAAACCTTGAAAACCTTCGTTATAGAGATTTGATTTCTTCGATTTGATATTAATTATGACTCTCGTAAAATATATTACCTTGAAGAAAAGATACATTCCCGATAGGAAGTATATTTCTCAACTCTTGTCAGTAATTATGCTTTCTCGCGTACGAAGTATTCTAACCTCTAAAATGGAAACAAAAAGGAAAAAACAAGTAATCTTCGAAATTCGTGATAAACTTAAAATGCACGTATGATTTCGTTCGCATTTCTTTCCTTTTTGAACTACTTCAAACGCAAACAGAGAAACGAAGGTAACTAAAACGGAGAAGTAGTGTTCTTCTATCGAAATTACTAAAATAACCGATCCATCGGAGACGTACGCTTCCTCGAAAGATCCAGTCTTAAGAGTGCGTACCCTGCTTTCGATTTAATCCGATTTCCGAATGGTTCGCCATCGTAAAACGCTTGGCATCGGGAAATATCTTTCGGCGGGATGTAAAAGCCGGAGAGGAGCAGTAAAGAGAAGGAGAAGAGAGCGAAAACACGAAAACACTTGGACGTACGTACCGCTTTTAAAGGTATCCAAAGCCTCCTGCGGCAGCCATTGCTTCCAGAGCTCGGCGTGCTGCGAGAAGCTCACCCCAATGTCGTCGTGTCCGAGCGCCGGAAACACAAATTGTTCCTTAAACGTGCGAGACAACAGTTCGGTCAAATTCCGCAAACACTGCAGACGCAACTCGGCGCTCATGTTAGTAAAGCGCGTCAGCGCGTCACTGCAAGTAGTTACAGGCTCGTTAGTGTGTGCTGGTTACATACGGCTGGGCAGGACCCGCGAGAATTACTACGATTCCGCTGGTAAACACGAAGAAACGACACTTCGCGAAACGTGTACGAATGCACGCGCCACGCTGTAATCGATCATCTTTACATTTCGAACTGCATGCGGTTAAAAAACAAGCGAAATCGTGAGATAAAATTCTTTCTACATATATCTGTATATTTCATTCCTTATAATTCATTCCTGTTAATTTTTGTCTCCTTTTCACTTTTCGCTTCCATTTTGAGAAACATATGGAAGTGTTTTCTTTATGTCATTTGATTATTTTCAAAGGATTTATTTTCTAATTGACTCTTCTACTTTCTACTTCTTACTTTCGTATTAAAACTACCAACAATTTATTTACACCTAACCAAACCCTAAGTTGAAGTATAAAAGTGCGGATAGTAATATATAAATAAAATAAGTTTGAAGTAATAAGAAAAGAAATTAATATTTAAGTTTCAAGAGAAAACGTGAAATAAAAGAAACTGACAGTCGTGCAATTTTGTGAATATAATATATTTTGTGAAATATTTTGAAAATAGTAACAGATATCTCTTTCTTGTTCATTGCATTTCATATAAATTGCAGGTTTCACTATTCCAATCTTTCTACAAACATATTTCTTGCAATTGAAACACATTTTGGTGACTCCATTATAATATATATGTGTATATCTTTGTATATTAGTAGTAGATGGAACTCAATTTATATATATAGCATAGTATAGTATAGTACAGTATATATAAAAATTAACTATGTGTATGTTATAAGAAAAATTGTGAAGTCAGCAGACAGAATTAATAATGTTAAATACAGAATTTTAAATTAACAGTTAAGAAACGACTATTTGATTGGCTATGACAAGTGTAATACTAAAAGATTAATGTAAATTCTGATTATGAGTGTGAAAAGGATGTATAGAGACATAGCGTGTATTTTGTTGTATTCTAAATTGTAGCAATTTTTATGACTAATATTTCGAATCGTTTAACGTTTTAACATTTTTTAACAAAATTTGAGGAAAGCTTCAATACGTAACGAACAAAAGAATTTTGTTACTTTTCTTTAAATATTTTTAAAATATAAATAGAGTTACATGTGTCACAGCTTTGAAGTTTTAAACTATCGATTGGACATTTTTTCCTCGAGGAAAAGCTCACACACATACTCATTCGTTCCTTCTTGGAATATTCGCTAATGGACGGAAAGGAAATACGACGTGATTTTTTATTTTCAATTTTTCATTTTGCAGAAGGAATTTCGTGGCATCAGTTATTCGAAACACTGTTTAAAGCTGCATAAGTACATCTACTGTCCTTGGCAACGAAATACTCATAACCTCCCTTGTCATTGGTAACAAGCTGCCAATATTATTTTGCCCAATATTAATTTGTCCAAAGCTGCCCAATATTAATTGGTAACAAGCTGCTCAATCTCATAATTTCAATTTCTTTTGTCTGTGTTTCTTGGCTTAAGTATTATTCAAAAGCATTAAAGGGTACTAAGTATTAAAGACTAGTAGTGGTAACTTATTTCTGTCCTGAACCCAAGATAATGTATACAACAAATTCTTATAATAGAAAATGTCAAACTGAATAAAATGTTTATTAAATTATATTAGAAGCTGATATCAATTAAAAATACAGAAGATTAATCAATGTGTTACTCTTCTTCGTAATTTGTTTAGTAACTTTAACGTTTTGTAAATTTGAATTTGAATTTGCGACTTTCCAATTTACTCCATATAATATTATTTAATATATTCAGTATAATGTACTTTTAGTCGATAAAATTTATTTATTTAATTTATGTAAAAGGTGACTATTTACTACTATTTACTATTATTTATATTTATATACTTCAGTATATCTATGTATATGTACATATACTAACATATTTTATTTCATATACCTGTATGCATGAGCAATTGTACAAAAAGTATAATATATAATACATATTTATATTTATATGTAGCGTTCAATCCATTGAATTTCTCGAATTGTCAAGAACGCATCATGCGCAAACTTAATATTGCGCGATTAGTTTAGATTTTTACGGATCGCGAGTGTAATTAAAGGTGTATTATTTATTTTTTACTTGTTTGTGGTTTTTTATTGTAACTAAACTATACAATAATTAAATATGAAATGTTAGTTGAGTATCGTCTCGAAGACGCCTTTACAATATTTATGATGTTTCGGTGACGAGTGTCGAATACGTACTGATTTTTGCTTCCTGTAATGTCTATTCGTGTTCTGTTCCATGTTTTCTCGAGTTTGTTTTGATTGGTATAGATTAGATGTTAATGTGGAAAACATAGAGCTTTTTGATTGGACGTGGGTGTATCGGATGGACTTTTGGTTGAGAAGTGGGAAAATGTGAAGGTACCTTTCGGTGGTCAATGACGTGAATTATAAGTAGGTGTCCGTGGTCCATGTGGTGGTGGATAGGTGCACGTGGGTCTAATCTGTCGGTTCTGGTAGTTGCAAATTTTTTGCACTTTTGTATTTAGATATATGACTTCTAAGCTTCGGAGTTGCAGTCGTAGTACAAAATAATAAAGCGTTGTAGTAAAATTAAATAGTAAAGTAAGCTCTACATCCTAGCGATGTCTTCCCCTGCGTTTTGTCTTTTGTCCCCTTTTTGTCTTTTGTCTCCTAAACAGGCCATTTCTAATCCTTCGCCCGTTCAATATAGATCTATACAGTTTTTCCACCGTTTCCACTGACTACTATTTCTTTGCGCTATAACTCCTTTAATATAAAGTCCTTGAAATTATCGAAAATTAAAATTAAAGTTATGCTATAAACACTGCCCCTGGGCTGGAACATAATACAATATTAACTTTGCTACCTAATAAATAAATAAACATATTTTACTTAATTATAGAGTATATAAAAATAAACTATTAGTAACATATTACACGATTAATATACAATAAAGTATTGAAATTAAAAACAAGCACCTTCACAAATAATATTTAAATAAGAAACTTTATTTAGCCGTGTTAGCACTAATCATTTTATTCGGTCCTCAGACAGCACGAAAATGAAATGGTTTAAAATTAGAGAATTGATATCTATTCAATCATCGTCACAAATTAATAGTTAATATTTAATCTAGCTCTATTGCTGTCACAATTTTCACTTTACTCTCGCCGTTTATGTAATCATATCAGGAATCTTCATTAATCATGTGAGGATTGGAAATAAATAAAGAGCCTTTAAGCAAAGAAGAGTCAGAAAGACGTTCATTATACATTCATTCTCGGCCTCATATTTTTAAAAATTCACTCTATAATTTATCTCGAGTACAAATCATTATACAAGCGAATGGATATTGACTTTTAAAAATAGAAAAGGTCAGAAGCGAAGAATTTGGCAACCTTCGAAAATTATTGAAGAAATCAATTCTGAAATATCGTTGAGTAACATTTACATATTTAAAACGCTGAATCGATAAAAAAAAGTACTTTAATGATATAAATTAGTTTTTGCTGAATTTAAGCTTTACGTGAAAAAATTGTATTCCAAACTTTCGATTTATCTTTATACGAGGCATCTCATCTTGTTTGTTCGATGAACCTCATCTTACGAACCTCAGCTTTGCGCGTAAGTGTATGCATACAGAGCGGATACCTAAAACCGATTTTCTTGAAAATTAAGTTTTAGATGAACAGACATTATTCTACGTTTTTTATTTATTTCTATACGAAGAGTTACGTTTTAGTTGCTTGTATGGTACATTCAGGTATATTCTATATATTAACATACTATACACCGACTAGATTTGAGGTAATAAAATTATTAATTAAGCATAAATATTTAAAACAACATATACTAAAAATTTTGTATGTGTTTACATAATACTATGTAGTACCTATATATTATATTTCTGGAAAATGTAATGTATCTTTATTGATTGTCAAAATGAATGCTAACAAAGAAAAAAGGAAATGATCACAAGTGCCTAAAGACGTTGAAAATATATTTACTTATTGGGATACTGGATCAGTGTAGAATTTCAATGTCCGTACATTAAAGACGGACAAATTTACAATTCATTGGTTAAAGTATGTACACTTATACAGAAAAGTATTTGAACGATTTCATTTGTTACTTTCAACTACTGAAATGTACATACATATGTATAAGTTATACTGAAATGTTTTGAACGATAAGATACACGAAATAAGAAGGAAATTCCAAGCTTATATTGGTAAAATAAAAAAATAACTTAACAGTGTAGAGGTAGCCTTCCTATAACACGATAGATAGGTTCCCAGAAAATTCCGTGTTGTGTGAAACCGCGTTGTATGAGACCTAGACGCAGTACAAAAAGGGGGGTTACATTCCGAAAACTTACTAAAAATAAATTTTTTTTAAAGTCTACATAACAACTTAATTTTTATTAAAAATATAAATGTATGTACATCACAAAACAAAAAAGACAAAAATATTATTTTAATTTAATGCAACTTTAATTTAATAAATTTCTTCGTCGTCACTGGTCATGTAGAAGTACAGTGCTGTACAAAGGTTTTTGCAATTTTTTTATTGTGTTAGAGCGAAACCGTGTTATAGAATGCCGTGTTATAGAAGGGTTCCCGCAATTTATGAATCGTGTTATAGTGATACCGTGTTATAGGGTGCCGTGTTGTAGGAGGGCTACCTGTATATGATATTTACGGTATATTTATATTTAATAGTACGAATCATTCTGACGCTTGTGTATTCAATGAAAAATGGTCTTGAAGCTCTTATAAGTAAGAAAATATGAGTCAACATTATTTTGGAACTTATTTTTTAACTTATTTTTATTCTGAAACTATCATTTTTTGAAACTTATTTCAAATTTAATACGCATATAACCGTTGTTAAAACGGGTATATGTGAATGTCTAGGTATTCTCGTGCCTGAGTGTACATATGCTTAGTGGTTTGCGGTTACAAAGACTTGTAAAAAGTGGGTTGTGAAAGGGAAAGCAAGAGTCAATAAAGACACCGCGCAGACGTAGCAAAAAGAAAGTACTCGATGATACAGGAAGTCTACCGAGAAGGTCCATATTTGGGTATAAGCGAGTGAGGGTGCATGCATGAGAATATGAGGGTGGAAAAGAACAATGTCGTTTCCTTATACTTGAGCGTCGTTTATGTCGTTAGAGCACTGCTGTTTGGAGGATTGTCCTTTGAATTGAGATTGTCATTGGAGTTGTTGAGGAAGGCTTTCGTGCTCCCTAGTAGAGCGAGAGAGCGAGTGAGCAAAAGAGGAGAGAGAAGGTTGATCTTACATTCTTGCTGTACATTCTATTCCCAGTATGAAAATCAGATTTAACTGTCATTTGCCAATAAACCTTTATTCGTGTTAATTAGTGAACTGTTATAATCAGAAAGGAATTACAAAGGGATACCAACACATTATGTATATACACGTAAGTAATTTTTCGCATAATTGAATGCTTAACAGATTGTTAACGAGAGACGTGAATCGACATCTTTTGATTTTCAAATGATAACGGAAGACGACGATCCATATCATGTATCCAAACTTTATGCAATATCTTATAAGAAATAAAAATTAATTACATTTAAATAAATAAATAAAAAGAGCATTGAAAATCGTTTATTAAATGTAACATATGTTTAAATTAAATGATAATAAACCATTATATTTAATCTGAAATGTTATATAAATCTTTTATTAAATATTCAAAACGTAATAAATGTGCAGCGTAAATATATTGAATGTAACACAAATATTTTATTAGAAATGTCGATAGATGTAGCAAATGTTGAAAATGATAGTAAAAGTGGTAATAATGACACAGTGAATAGTAATGCTTTTTTCTTATAATAAAGGGATTACAATTTCAGAAATAGCAAAGTGTATGAATTAAAACTCATACAGTTCATAGTTTTCCATTAATGATCTATTAAGCGTCTCGAATTTTTCTCTATTCTTAAGAACTCTTTTATTGTTACGCTTCTATTCTTATTTAACTCGAGAAACTTTAACTCCACATTAATGTTTATTACAAAGCAAGCGAATCTACAATTTAAGTAATTAAATTCCAAGCACGAAATCGTTAGAGTTAATTGAAGTGTTCAAAACCGGATACGATAAATCCAAGAGAGTGTCTCGAGAAACCGTTGATGTCGCATGTGCACACATACGGCTTCCACTTAATGCTTAGCTCACACCTGGTAACCTGACGTTTTAACTTCGATTTACTAAAACGCTTCGGACAAATTCTTGCGAACGAAACCCCAGAAATTGTTAAAAAGTGAACAATCATAGGTATTCTTCATGCAACACAGGTTCACAAAATGGAAAATCTTTATATAAAACGCCACCAAATGAGAATTTTCAATTGCAATTATCGTCATTTCATATTTTTTCATTCATGTATATTATCTTAAATTTGTGTATATTTTACATTTTAATTGTTGAATATCGAAATCTTTTATTCATATTTGATTCATGCATTATTAACCCTTTGCACTCGACGATTTTTTGGCTAAAGAAGAGTAGAAATTCAAAGATTCTCTACTAAAAAACTGACGATACCTATTTAAGCAGTAAATAAAGAATATTATAATAATGGAATTGTAGAATTATTTGATTTCGATACCTCGCATACTGTTACATTACATTAAATTTGATATATTAATTAATATCGATCTTCCAAGTTTTATGAAATGGTGACCTCTCGAGTGCAAAGGGTTAACCTTTTGCTCCCAGAAGTCTCTTTCCTACAAAGAAATAGCAACTCGAAGATTTTCCAATAAAAAGTAGTTGCTATTTTTTCAACTAATACAGAAAAAATAATATATAAATTAACGAATATATATAGATATTAATTTTGAACATGAGACGTTATAACTTTATGTGATACTTTACAACCGTTAACCATATAAAAAAAAGAATCAAAATTAGACGATACTAACATGTAATAGCTTTCATTAATCATGGATTGCTTTAATAAGCATGTTTCTCTTAATTCTGTTACAACAAAGTAAAACGCCGCATATCACTTATACTCATTTTCGAGATGTTGTTTAAAGTCCTAAACATCGATTCCTCTTATTAGCAGGTAGTCAAATTGCATAACTGTGCAAAACGTATAAAATTGGTTTTTATGCGTATAACTCATTCCTGATAAATATATAAATCGTGCATTGTTCAACTCAATCAACAAAGGCACCAGAATTTTTAAAAATTCTGACATTAGGCATTTTTCCTTATAATCACAAAATTATAAAGTGAACATACTGTACTTTTATTCATTTTTTGAACCCAACCCTATTTTTTAATACTTTTATTTCATTTTGTGCAGCGTTTTGCATAGGATACCTGAAATTAAATTACTAAATTATGACGATTCTACCTTCGCAAAATTTCAAGGTTACATCGCAATTTTGTCATAAAAGTCTACTAAATGTGAAATTACGTCTACCGTTTTACATCTCTCTCTTTAAATCGCTCGCTTTCTTTTCATCTGTTTTCGCTAAAGAAAAGAAATTTCGAAGTTAAACGATCAAGGTTCCAGAGTTAATGAAACTTTTCAATCTCTGCATTTTTTAAATGTGCTAGCAAGCTTCTACGAGATTTATGTACGTGAACCGTTTTTAAATGAAGAACTCGAATAAGAAGTTGAAATATCGAATGGTGTAAATCGAGAAGAATGAACAGAAGATTCGCAGCTAGTTCCTGTGTACACGTGTTGCTGGAACTTAATGAGAAAGCTGGGAAACTTTGTACCTCGCTTTAGCAGAACGCCATTACAAAAATTGCTGCAATTAGATCCTCTTAGAGACTGGATTTTTCTCCTGGAAGCGAGAATTTCCTTCATTAATTTTTATTTGATTCCGGAATATTACATTGTCTGGGCTCGTTGCATCTGCTGAAAGTTGCTCCTCCGCGTTTGCCATTTTCATTGAAAGCAGAAAATTTAAACTCAACTCGTACGACTTGACAATCTTTCTAATTTCAGAGAAATGTAATAGTTACACGAGTCATTTAAACCGTGAAACGAAATTTAATTATTTAAGGTATCGAGTAACATGCGTTCGTGTTAGAAATCGTACGTGTTACGTTACGAAATAGAAAATTGATAATTAGCTGCGAAATTAACGTTGCCAAGCATGTTATTATACTCTGTACAAAATTTTGTCGAGAAAATATACAGGTTAATTTAAATTACACAAACTGAGAGAAATCGATAGATATCTCAAAAAATTCACTAGGAAAGAATTCTTCTTTTTCTTCCAAAATGTACATAATTTATTTCATTCCTTGTCTACTTTGTTTTATTTCTCATGTTCGTGATGCGTGTCTTCATTCGAATGAATGTAACTTTTAATATCATTTTACGATGAATATAGTTATCGAATGCAACAAAATAAAGTAAAATTAAATGAAATTAAATTAAATACAATAAAATGGTATTCGAACTATTTGAATATTAGTTTTCGATAAAAATGAAAATTTATTTTCGATTAATTTCTACGTAATAATGATTTCAGAGTCCAATAAATGTAAATGTACTTTACAATTATGAAATTAATGACTGCTTCCGAATTTTTCAGATTTGAAGCACACATGAAAGAACATAACAGAACATGAAATGCAAGCTCGAAAGTGAACTGAGGAGGATTAAAGATTTCAAAAATCGAATGTTGTAAACCGCAGAAAATAAATAAAACTGTACCGTGTATGCAACTGGAAGCTGCAATTTAATCGGCGAGCTATGGAGTCCAAAATTCGATTTATCAGATTTAAGTCAGGTGTTGTCATCAAAAATGTATTCACGATCGAAAAATTTTTCTTCTTTTATAAGGATTAAATTCGTAATAACCATGATCAAAAAACAGAAAATTAGTAACTAATCTTATAACGTAAATGAAACTTCAGCTAAATTGCTTTCCTCGTGCTTAAATTTTCATTTCTGTGGCAATAAGCTTTTTGGAAATTCTGTACACATAATTAAAAATTCTAACGCAGTGGAAATTCAGCAAGCGAGATAGAATTGTCTTATTTTGCTGCTGAAATCAAATATTTCTACTTCTCTAAGTACTTTTCTCACACTGCGTATATAAAGTTTGTTAATAAATTAATACTGAAAATTAATTAATACTGAGAATTACTTGTTATATGTATTCAATGATAAAAATACAAATTATATACCATAAAGGTCAAGGCTATTACTAATACCATAGTTTTCATTTAAATACAGCTTTTATATCTGTCGATTACATATTACGAATATATATGCTGTATGTATACTATATATTTCTCTTTTCGTCCATTTTGTCTGGTGTCAGATACCTTGTAATTTGTACTTTCTATGCTAATTTTAACATACACTGTGGCAGAAAATTACGTGGACAGCAGTTTGTCACAAACGAAAGGTTGTAATTACTTTTCTACATTTTACCATCAATTACTTGTTGATGTTGTAAGTAATTGTATGGAACAATATAGTTGTGTGTTATTATATAACACCATACTGATTATAAACTAAATTTTAACAAGAGAATAATATATAAATTAATTTTCATTTCTTTTAAATGTCATGCTTTTTATCCTCTTTCAATATTCCAGTATGTCCTTTTTTAAACTTAATTATTTCACCTCCTCTTAATTAATATTTTTTCTATCAAAACTTTATATCATGTTTAGACTTTGCGGCAGCTAAACCAATAGCTTTATTTTGGTGTTATTAAAATTTGTTTACAATTTCTTTAGCTTCATGCTATTTTGTCAAATGCTATTTTGTTCGAAGACACAATTGCGAGCGAAATATTCATTTCTTTCTACGTGTACATTCTAAACTTTTGTTTGTGAATGTGATTAATTTTACCAAATCAGAATGAATTTACAATTTTGAATTTATAAAATTGTTTTCATATCACAATAGTAAATTTTTTATTAAATATTTCGTTTTATTACTTATAAGTTATTTTTCTTCCTTCTTTTAGAAAACAACAATTCAAATTGCATTATTTTATATAAATCCTTTCTAAAACGGGGTAAATACAATAATATACATTTTAACAAAATTTACACATTTCAGTGGGCTTTTTTTCATAAATCATTTTAGTGTAGCATATAACTATGTAAACGTGCATTCTGAAGTCTATAATATTCTGAAGTCTTCGTTTTCTACGAAGACAAATAAATCAACTTTCGCGATTATTATACGACGTGAAATATTTAATTTGATTCAACATTATTTTGTAATCCATTATAATCTATAATATTCGTATAGTATCGAATTGTGTATACTTAAACCAAATTTTTGCAACATTTTTTAATATATCATATTTCTATAACTGAAACCTTCTTAATAGTCAAATATCACTATTCATTGTATCTGAAATGGATTAAACGAGGAAACTGAAAAGCGATAAAAACAGCATCAGCATACTAGAAATGGCTAAAATTGAAACAATTTATCATAAATATATAAAAATTGAGAATTTTGCAATATTTACAACTCATTATTTCATTCCACGAGTAATATCTGCACAATTTTATTCACACTGTTTTGTATGTCTTACTTTAGAAATATGCTTGTCCAAAATGATCTAAATAACTGTATAAAATTCTGTATAAAATTTCTTTGTAAATACGTTAAATATAATTGAAAATTAACGAGTAATAAATTAATTAGTAGATACTGTTAAATTACAACCTTTTCGTAATTACTGTTCACGCAATTTGGACCATAATTATATTTATCGTAAATTAAGAGCATTTAACTCTTGACCTACATGAAATGATACGAAATCCATTTTTTAGGAAAAAAATTGACTTCAGCATTTATTAACGTCAAGAGGACATAAATCATGAATCCCTCGTCAAGTGCTTCGTTACATCCTGGGTACTTCATATTTGTATTTGAGGGTAGCACATGGTACCTGCAAATTATAGTGGAATACACAGTTGTTTTAAATTCGTGATAATTTAGACGAAGATAATTCAAGTCGATCCATTAAAATACATTGAAAGCCCGAGAAGCTGAAGTACACGGCGAAACACGAATAGAGAAATTACAGTTTTCGTGTGTGACTCTGCTGAGTAATCTGGGTTGTTCGTGCGGGTATGCGATATCAGGGTTGTATTATGAATTGATGGTGAAATATGATATTAGCCACGTAAAGTTGGAACAACCAAAACCTCGAAATCGACTTGCAACGCAAACTTACGTGAGTTGCCGTTCGGATTTCTTGCTTGATAACTGCCTGTGTTGTTACGTAACTATTCCTGACTCGTTAAATATTCTTTCCGCTAAATGGAATTGAACCGTTGTTAATTAATATATGGGTACTATAATCGATAAATTGACACGTTTTAACGAAACATTTTTGTTTTTATTCCATTAGTTTAATATATGGGTACTATAATCGATAAATTGACACGTTTTAACGAAACATTTTTGTTTTTATTCAATTAGCACTAGAACTACCGATTTTTAATGGGTACCTAACTATAAATTGCACAGATTATAGTAATTTCAGCGATACAATGAATATTAGTAAATATATTGTAAGATGACGAAACTGGTCTTGAGACACCGAAAATTCACGAAAGAACAAGAACACAATAACACAAACTCAAAACTCGTAAACTGATTTAACTTAGGTGGAAAGAACACCAAGTAACGAAAACACACAAAGACGCACTCTTTTAAAACTCTCTTTCCAACACTAAGCGACTCACGCTCGTGCTGGTCACAACTGATTTCTAAGGACTCTGTTTTGGTTGTCAAGGACCACGCTTTTTATGCTTTCCTTAACCTACGCTTCACCTCCCCGTAGAGGAGTCATGCAACTTAATTTTGTTATATGGAATAACTTTTCGATTTGCTTTTAGAAGATATCGATCGGTTTACAATTTGTTTTTGTTGGCAATAGCCGATTCGCGATTTCTTTTGTTATCCTACAATATACCAATTTTATTCTTAAAGCAGGTGTATGTGTTCGGTGAAAGCAAAGAGGAAAATTCTGGGACCAGTCATTTTGACTGGGTTGGTAGTTCTAGTGTTAACCAGTGTTGACGAGTTAACTCGCTATTGAAAAATGTTTCTTCAACGTGCATAACGAGATAACTCGCTATTAAAAAATACCTTTCCAAAATTCATAGCGAGTTAACTCGCGATTGAAAAATGGCGCTTTAACGCGCATGACGAGTTAACTCGTCCCGATTGCTTAGAAACAGCGCACGTTAATTTGAATTGAGCAAATCATTTGTTGTTTATTGTCATCGTGGTATTCGATATGTAGGATGGCGAGCAATGAAAGACACTAATGAAGGAAATAATATTAAGAGTGATAGCGGGACCAATGGGTATCAGGTCTTACTTCTAAGTGAATGCATGGGAACATTTGGGCTGCTTTTCGAAAAGCGAGGAATAATAAACAGCAGCATCGGGTTCGTCTTGGGTGTTCAGGGTGAGATCTAGGATGCGGGCGAAAGAATAAACGATAGCGCGAAAGAATCCTTTCGACGGGATATCTATGACTGTACCGAGTGATTGAGAAAGAAAGCCTGTGTATGGAAAGAGAGACTTTTGGCTTTAAGTAAGGATGCATGGGCGCGTGAAGACAAAGAAGACAGAAGGCCGAAGGCAAAATGTGTGTAATCGAGACGTAGTGAATAGAGGATCGTGTTTGAGAGTTAAAATTGAGAGAAACTTAGTGTAATATGTTAGTTAAATAAACCTGTTTCGTTATTAAAAAAGGAGTTGTTGTTTATTAGACGCGCAGATCTCTGTCTGCATAGGATTAATTTAGCAAAAAATTCAACAGATATGTAAGAACTGAAAGAGATAAATTAAAAAAAAAGTGTAAGGAAAATAAAAGTTTTCATTTTGTTAGTAACGTGGAAATAGTTTCCATTTACTGTAGTCATGATGAGTTAACTGTTACTACAAATTTTCACTAACACGTGCAATATGCATTTTGATAATGGAACTCTCAAATTAGCGAGTTAATATATTATTTTAATTCTCGATTAATTAGTTCACTAGAAAACACATTCTTGCAAACTAGTACTTACACTGGAATATTATTATTATTTTATTAGTCTGAAATAGCTACTCTTTAATCTAAAATATCTTAATATGGATATTATTCTAGAATATTATATTAATGATATTATTATGTTATTATAACGCTTGATAGCAGACTCTGCTGTTACATAACCATTTTTGCCACGTGAAATATTCTTTCTAGTGAATCAAGCAAAGCTTAATAATGAACTTTGTTAATGTACGAACTGGAATAATAATCGACCTATCAACGTGCTTTAATTTAACATCTTGATTAACATATACATATGCATCGATCCATTCTTCGAATAGTAATTGGACTAAAATATATATATATTTGCGTACTAATATTTATTTTAAAATATTATAAACAGAAGCGTTTAATTATAATATTAATTCGAAACATATTAAAGTCATTTTAATATTACTATAATAATATTATTAATATTTAATTCTAATATTACTATATTCCTTGATAATCGACATTGTCAGGCGACTACTTCTAAGTGAAATATTTTTGTTAAGGTAAGAAATAATGCATTAAAAAATAATAAACTAAATAACAATAAACTAACATCATGCTTTATATTTCGTTAATTTTGAAATCACAAAGTATATTTTTGTAAAATCAGTAATTACTTCAGAATATTATCATTAGTGGCTTTTAATATTATTATTAATTTAAAATGTCATGTTCCATATTAATTCCGTTATTATACAACTATTTTTGAGAAGTTGAACCTTTTTTATAGTATACAAATAATAATCCATTAATGGTTTCGAAATTTTATGCATTATTATATATTTTGTGGACAAATAATAATGCACGTAGAAATAATAAATGGAAAAATAATAATCTTACATTTTATTTAATGTAATTTTGTCCTCGATTAGTAGCTTCAGGAGAAAAAATATTTTTGCACAGTAATTTCAGCTAAATATTACAATTAATGCTATTTACTGTTATTATTAATCCAAAACATTATATTTACATTGTTATTATAACGTTATTATTATTATAACATATTACATGGCGTTATTATAGTCATTGTTTGCGTTGATATGAAGCTTCACGAAAAATCGTCCGATATTATGGTGATCTCAGTGCAGATACATAATTTTGTAATGTAACTTGCTATTAGTATCAAGTTTGCTGAATATACTGTTATTTAAGTACGTATAGACATGGAACTACTAAACTTTCTAGCATGTAATGCATGTTGCACGTGGTTGCAGCATACTATGCATATAAGTTTGTTTTACAACAGGATTACAATTCAAAACACATATTTGAGCTTTGCTGTTCGAGTACTTAGAGAAAGCAAGAATCATGGTTGTTACAAAATAATTTATTCGCTATAATTACAATTGTTAAATTTTTCAAAATTAGGATGAAATATAAAATATCTACTCAAAGCTGAATAAAATAATATTGCCACAACCATAGCACGAATTATTTCAAAATATTTATAGTAAATTGTAATTAGAATGATGAAATTATTTAACCAGCTGTCAGAAGTCCATCGTTAAAATAATTTTGATTATTCGTATATGATAATTCATTTTTATTTTGGTAGATGTAAATAACAAATAAATGTCGATTATTGTTATTCTGATTAATAATTACTCGAATTTCGTAAGCATTTTCTCATTTACTATAATTAATTTTACGATAAATTAATTTTAGTATTCCAAGCGGTATTATTCGTATTTAAAAATTTCAAACAGAAAAAGGTTGAAGTATGAATATGCGAAACTGTAACGAGACATGACGTTCATTTCTACAATTTTTCTTTTTTGATAACGAACTGAAGAAATAATAGATCCGGTATAATAAAATTATATGAACATTAATCAATCTTAATGAGATACAGCGAGTCAGAAGCGAATTATCAATTGTCCCGACAATTTATTCATAATTGCATTAACATTCGCAATCCGCTTGTAAATAAATCGATCAAACTCCATTAAACTTGCGATTTGTACGGTTTAATTTATACGGGACACACGGCCGATGTGTTGTGTCGCGCAAACACAAATCTTTACAGTCCACTACATTCTTGTTCCTCCAGTTTGCGAATTATCAATTATCGGATTAGTTTACGAAACTCCATGTTAAAGACTAATCAGTTTTCGTTGATTCATCGGCCAATTTACTAATAGCCCCGAACATTCGTGCGATACGATTCGTCATACGATCGAATGCTCGTTAATTTCACGTTCGATTTCTATTTCCATACGCTACTGACATTTTGAACACTCGTTGTTTGTTATTTTCCACGTTTCCCAGTAATTAAAAGATCTATGGCTGAAATTTCGTATCGTGTATTATGTTCTCTACCAATTTTGTGAAATTTAATTGTGTTAATTATTTTAAATTATTAATGTCTTTATAATATCAACGGTAATTCAATAACAACGAAAATACATATGAAGGTGCATCGCACGTTATTTAACATTTTGAGTACCTTCACGATTCATAATAAATATTTATGATTTTTCGATTTATACACGTAATTGAGATAATGAAACAAGTGAGAGGATCAAATAAAATATTTAACGTGGAAAGACCAAACATTCTTTTGAGAAATGAAAGATAGAAGGAATGATTAAAGTAAAACTATTACCATCGGTAAAATAATTATCAACGATAATTGATAATTATTTCAAACAAAATTATGAACTGTGTTTCATTGTTCTATATATAAAAAGAATTTATTTTATTCGACGAACTTTTTATTCCAAAAGGTGGAAATATTTTTTCCAGAGGTGCTTTCTATATAAATGAAACAGTTTTAACAAAGTCAAGTCTAAAATACGGATATGTATTTTATGATATGCGTTTTTCGAGTACCGACTCAATCTCGATTAAGTTCATCCAATCCCAGGCTTTTGCATTTCATGGTTTTCGTTCAAAAACCATCGTTTGACCTTAATCTTTATTCACACTTTAACGCTCGTTCTCGTGTCTCGCGTGCAATCTACTCGTGGTCCGTGATTAATTCGCCGTAGTCAGTAAATAGGCTGATTTACTCGATGGTACTTTATCTCGAAGTATACTTTATACTGTCAACACTTCTCGGTGTTAACAGTAATATTAATAAACAGGCTTATTAATAAATAAGCAACTTCAAGCTTTACATTAACGTTCTTATTGAACTTTTAAGCGAACAATTTCTAAAGAAATAAATTTTAATCTATCAAATACTTTTTCTCTATTTTTTGCCATTTTTTTTCTGCATTCTTACCATTATTGTTAATCTTTTATACAAAATGATAAAGAACGAATATTTATCTGAAGTCTCAGAAGTGAAATTTTTCCTTATTGTATTTCGATAGTTCTTATTTTCTGTTTCCAATGTTTTATTTACAAATTTATCTTCGTATTCGAGGACAATATATTCTTCAAAATATACGAATGAGGTACAACAAAGTTTAATTACACTACGTTTAATATAATAATGAATTAATACGTTTTCTAAGAGTAATCCCAGTTATTAATTTAACTAACATATTTTCACTTATAACAAAATATTAAATGCTCTTTTATATTACTGTATCAAGCTTAAAATGACGCTGGTTCAATATATTTCAAATTTTAACTTTGACAACATTATACTATCGTATAGTCACTAACATCTATAAATCTTATCTGATTGTATGTATAAAACGTAAAAAATGGTGCAAAATGTTACAACCAAAATAACCTCTTGCATTGCATAGAAACAAGTGAAATTATATTAAAATCTCACATGATCAATTTTAGAAATAAATTCAGAAACCTTACTTTATTGTATTTATAAAAAAAATGTAGTAAGCAAACATTATTGAATTACAAACATTAAATAAATTCTTCCATTACATAGAAGTAACTATTGTGTAGTTATGTAAAGTATAAGATCACTAGGTCAATTTTAAAAATAATTACAATAATGTGACCTTACTTCTACGAAAAATGAAAATTCAAATCTTATCTCACTCTGTTGAAAGATAAAAGATTATGTTAAACAAACGTAACCGAAATAATGCTTGCCTAAATAATCTGCTGTATTATACGTATAGAAGTAAATCTTAGTCATGTTAATCTTAGAAATAAATGCAATTACACAACATTGCTCTTACGAGAAATAAAGAAATTACATTTACTTAAATGACCTTTTTCATTTTATAGAAGTAAATAAAATTATGAATGGCAGTTCACAATGTGAATTTAAAAAATAAGTAGAATAACGCAACAATTATTTCTACGAGAATTAAAAACCCGAGGTAAGAAAGGAAATCTGCATCAATGAAAACAATCTACCTGCTGCAGCCGGTTCTCATCAAATGCTCCTTAAACACCCAGACACCCTCGATTCAACAGCTCTGCAGTCGAGCCGATAATCCCCACGAGTTATTCAGTTAGACGAACTTCCTACTTCACGATTACCATCCAATTAATGTCCGTCAAACATAATTGCTTGCAAGATTCTTATCCGGTTATGGTCGTCAACTAACGCCGCGAAACGACCGCGAGCAGATAACCAAAATTGTTTTCGATCCTAGACAGCTGTGGCAAAGATTACGAGTCGATCAAGGCTATCGAGAGGTTGAAATCGTCGCAGCAGGAAATATGGAAATACGCTTTAATGGTATAATCATGACTACTTGAAATTAAATTTTAATAGTACAGATATAACTCGGCACATCGAAAACACGATTTGAATGCAACACACCGTAAAAATTGCGACAGTTCTTCTTCAATATGGTATCCTAGCATAATAGCTTCCATGTATCGCGGATTCATAAGTTTGGACAACCATTACATAGCACGAATGTTTCAACTGTGAAGGGTGGAATAATATTTTCGATCATTTCGAATATCTCTGTTATTTTTAGAGACATGGAAAATATTTATTGGAATCGTCCAAACATCTGCAATTTCATTGAAAATAGAAGAGTATAGTATGCCGTTTAAAAAAATGGAGATGATCTTGAAATCTCCAAAACCTTCCATCTGTAAGAAAAATTGTTACTGGTATATTATGATTCCCTTCAAACCATACAACTTTCGTTAGCCAAGTTTCCCCACATTTCTAAAGTATCGGACTATTTTACGTGGTCACGGTTATTGATCCACCCTATATATTCGTACATTGTGAAATTTAAACAACAACTAACATTCGTTTTTCACGTAATATAGTATATTGGAAACCTACTTTTGATACAACATGCTCTGATACAACGCGGAATAAAGTAATTACATTGTAGGAGGATTGACTGAATATAATGTTAAATTGTAAAATAAAGTATTAAATTAATATTAAAACGGAAATGGTCGTAATTGCTTAAAAAGTTTCATACCATGACAGGTTAAAATATCAATGTTTACTTTAGGAATTAGGACACTTATTTTTCATTTACTGTTGGTTCTGTTATGTCATTAAATACATCAACGAAAAAAGAAAATTATGGTTTACAATGATTGACAACTAATGTTTTCTTTAAAATCTTCTGAAGATATGTTGTTTTAAATTCGTAACACACAGATAGGTAATAAGTGTGACTGTTTAAAAAGAGAAATTCTGATTTATACTACTGAAAATCTAATATTTTCTATAAATTTTCTTCGAAACTTTGATATACCGATATCAAAATTATTAAATTATAATTATTAACATTTTCAGTACGGAATTATATCATATTTGTTTATAAAGAGATAAGTCGAGTAATTATACCGAATTTATGGTACGCTACAAAATGGCAGCCATCGTTATTAATTTGCTGAAAGGTAAACCTAGAACAGTTGCAGTGTAACGAGATTTTGCGCCACTTTTTTTCACTGTATCTGAAAAAATGTCAAAATTTCTATAAAATATAAATTAATTCCGCGATAAAAATTATTTGCTTTCAAAAAGTGGCAGGTTTAAATAAATTCCTCTATTTCAGAACAACTTAATCGCTATTGGCTTTTTACTGTGTCGATTAATTTAGTTTACCGCATTGATATCGTTAACGAATTTTCCAAATTTCATGAATTTTTTTTATATGCACATCAAGGAGAATATTACGAAGGAATCCAAATCTGTACTGCAAAAATATCGATCTGTTTGTTTGATGTTTGACTAATAATATGGCATGTGCCATATTTGACAATATTAAAAACGTCAACTTTGTCATGCTAAACCAATAACGTATATAACTTTAGACTTTTGTATCCCGAGTGAAGTTGTGAGAACTGTCGAAGGTTCAAGCTACGTCAAGACTAAGATTGGAAGTGCATAAGTCAGCTTTTCAGGAAGTCGGGTACCGTATTTAACTCGCACACCGAGAAAGAGATATCTGGAATCAGAAGCTTTGGAGCAAGTTAGATCGGTTATCGACTCCAGGATCGCACCCGTAGAATGCTGAAGCTTCGAAACTTCTCATTTCCCAAGGATTTTACACAATTTTCTTAATTCTTTATTCATTCCTTTACCCATTTGCAAATCACGATAAAGATGTCATCGGTCGTTTTCCTCACTTCTTCCAAATCACTACTGTTGAATTGTCGCAAGGCGTTTTAAATCGAGCGAGTTTTAAAATGAAGATAAATTTAGGTACAGAAGGACCTATATTTTTCGGTAGAAATTTGACTAATGTGTTCTTTAAGTGAAAATACAATTAATTTTTATGACAATAATCAAAACCATCGAACTTGTTCTATAATTTTGTTTCATAATCTACGGAGTATCGGTGTTCCTAAATTACGTTGTTATTGCAATTACCTTCAAAATGTAAAAAATCAATTTGTCTTGAGCTTGCACGAAGAGATCTAAAGATCTACACGAAATGTAAATACAGAAATTATTATTATACAAATATGCATTTTTAGTTGTTTTATATCCTTTATACACAGAATAAACACAGAATAAAAAAGACAAAAATATTATTTTAATTTAATGCAACTTTAATTTAATAAATTCCTTCGTCGTCATTGCACATGTAGAAGTACAGTGCTGTACAATGGTTTTTGCAATTTTCTTATTGTGTTAGAGCGAAACCGTGTTATAGGATGCCGTGTTGTAGGAGGGTTCCTGCAATTTATAAATCGTGTTATAGTGATATCGTGTTATAGGATGCCGTGTTGTAGGAGGGCTACCTGTACTAGGATATCGTTTTCGAAATTTTTAATTGAAGCTGACATCGATAGAAAGTGTACCAAATAATTACGATTTAGTTGACTATTAAAATATTTTACCAAGTAGATATAATACTTTACGTGAGAATGTGAAAAAATTAACGTAAGGGATAAACTGTCATGTAACTAGTAATCCATAGTTGAATATGATACATTAAGAATAGTTAAAAACTGAAGAATAATTTTAAAATAAATGGTTGGAGGATAATGAAAAAACATTTAAAATAACAAAATTATGGAACATGAGGAATATAGCAATACTAGTTTCCCTAATTTAATATAAGACAAGACAAAATACGTAATATTCTGTATAATTTGTTGATACGTTTATTATTTTTGAATCTTTTTCACATTGCACACTAAAAAATTTAACAAAATCTACAATAAATTTAATGATAAATAGATATCACATTTCTATCGATAAAGACACGTACACACTGGTGACATTTCGAAATAGAAACAGGCAAACTCGAAATGTATTTGTAGCGTTTTTATGTTATAACTTTAATTTTTACCTAAAGAACAAATAGCTGAAGTTTATACGGAAAAATATGAAAAGCTTTGTATATATTTTCGCTTATATTTAGATAAAAATAAAAAGCAACAATATACGTGATTTTAAAAGCTGTAGACATAAAATACCTGGAACTAATTATTTTTATTTCTTTGGTAGTTTCAGTGTTAAATGAGAAAAAATCTATTAGAAAGGATACTTTTATCGTTCAGCATAAGTACAGTGTGGATCATAAAATAGCGAGGAAGAAAGCGATACCTTTGCAACTGATTTATTTATTTTGCATATAAAAGATTGATTGATTTTTACTTTATGATTAAAATTGAATTTTCTAACCCAGTAGAATATGCCTTTAAAATAGTCACCGACGTTCACTAAAGTTCTGTAATTTATTTGTGCACGTCTTTAATTTCCCCGACACTCGCTGCAAAAATGTTAAAAAGAATAACCATTTTATGAGACTAAATTTTTAATTAACAGAATTATATTCAAATTCTGTGTACATTTATTAAATTACACAGGTTCCATTCAGTACAAGGAAATACGTGACATTTCATTTTTAATAATATAAGCGTAACATTTATTGCATTTGGGCTTCCGTTTATAATAATAAAAATGTCATAGCCACTATTTCCAATAATAAAGAACTAAATATATTTAACCTTATAAAATAAACGAATTAACAAAATTATAAAATTATACATAAAAGTGGAATCTTTGTTATGGCTGATGTACGGTTGTAGGGTTTTTTGGAAGAAGGGTACATCTGCCAAAATTTGGCACATATGCCAAGTCTATTCATCGATATCAATTTTATCTGTAATATATACGATAAGACTATCATAAAGAATGTTGTTTCGAATAGTAGATCCATTTTGGGAAATGCTTTCTTCCCAAAGTGCTCTTCAATTATACGATATTTGTGTATAATCAAGCATTTATACTTAAATTACAAATTCTGTTTCCCATCTCCCAATTTGTTGAAATGATAATTAAAATTTATATTATAAAAGGTTCCACAAAAAATAGTTATTTACACATATAAAGAACTCTTTACAAAAATATGTTAGTATTATAAACATGAAACTGAAATAAAATGAAGTAAAAAAAAAATAAATTTTGTCACAGATCTCGTTTTTACATCAAGATCTGATAAATCCTAATCCTAATCTTCAATGAAAATTCTCAAGAATCCTGAAAAATTTCAACAAACTCCGACTGCACACTTGTAGTCCTTTTGCGCTATGTGTCCTTCCTTCTTGATCAGGATGATAATCTCACGTTGTGGGCCTCGTCACTGATATTACGCTAACGAAATGAAAGTAGAGAGGACGAGCTTGGGTCGATGACGACCTCGTTTGTATCCCTTTGCTGTTCAAATCGTATTCAACGTTTTATTTCAACCGAAGAACATATTTCAAGGTACTATTCAAAGTTTGTCATGTTTCTGCCAAATTAAGATGTATATTTTATATATTAAAGTTAAAATGATTGAAACACATTTCGGAGTACATCAGAGGCTTTCAGAAATTTTGACCGTTAACCAATCACCATAAACTTAGGCTATCTCGAGACTTCTCCAGTTTAATAATCGCACCTTTACGTTAGATTCAATAAAAATAGTCTTCGAATAATTTGTTTCCTTCAAAACACATGTCTTCATCCATTTCACCGGAGGCTAGAGGGACGAATACGTTTTACACGATATTTTCTCGTTCTAAGTAAAATACGAACCGTTGAAGAAAAGATAAAAATTAATTCCAATTTACTATCCACTATAGACTCAACGATTAGGAAACAAACTGTGGAATTTAAAAAAATTAGCATAGGAATATTATGTAACCGCGATCCTTATGTAACGTATATTTAATCGAAACAGTCGTTTACCAAGAGTTCCAACGGAAAGACGAAAGAATCGATACTCGTGACCTCGGTCGCGATTAAAATTTACAAACCTACCCGGTCCAAAGAACGAACTTGATTCCTTCACCGTGATGAGTCGTCATCGCCATCGCTGCCGATTCGACCAGGGCCCAGGGTGAGTCGCAGCCATAGTCACCGAATTCTCCGGGCGTCTTCCGGCCGCTGCTCACGCCATTCCACGTGTTCCAGCATGCTTGAAACAGGAAAATGCTAAGCTGAGAGGGAAACAAGAAGAATTAAAAAAAAGAGAGAAAACGGGAAAAAGAAGAGGGAAGGCAGAAATGAGGGAACGAGCACGTGGGAACGTGGTGCTCGTATTAAGGGAGCAACGCAGCGGACGGTCACGTATTGCCTCGCTAACGTCCAAATGACACGGAGTCGGCCCTATCTCGTGCTTGGTATGGGACGCAATTTCAGGTAGCGCTATTTCATGCAAACCCCGTGCCAACCAAACACGCCAGGTACTTTAAAACGATCGGTAAATAGCGACGGGAACGGGCAAAATATAGGCACCGGGAGCAGGGAATGGAAGCTGAATACATTCTGTTCCTGAAATGTTTGGCAAAACTTTACAGGCGTATTGTACAGGGATTGTGACGCTGGAGGAAAAAATGTCATTGAATATTTTCGGACAGAGCGCAAGATTTTTCTGTGTGTCCAGTGGAAAATTAGTACTGCACTGTGTAATCTCGCGAAGAATATTAAAAGAGGAGATTGTAGTAGTAGCTTCGTGACATTGAAGGCTATCAAGTAACGAGACGAAAAACTTGGCTTAAGTAGCAGAGTCATGGTACTTGATTAATCGTTCATTAAAATCGTCTGTAAAGTGAAGAAGGATAATTGACGCTATATAACGAGTTCCTCTGACATATATCTAATGAACGAAGGTAATTAGGTCACAAAATTTTTGAATATCTTTTCCTACAGATTACAGAATAATCAGACCGATTCAAGATTAATAACTTCGGTGAACTTAAAAGACGAGTTTACGTGGTAATCAATACGTATCGCTCATTCTATCACATATCATTTCTATTATTATAATTATACCCTCTTTTAATATTCTCGATATCCTCTTTCAATATCCATTAATACTTATTTTTTCGTGTATCTTTACTTCTATACTATTATGGTTTGATATATGTATTCTTTCTCAATACTTCTACTCGAAGCCATTAATATCTATTGTTTCATACGATATCATTTTTATACTGTTATTGTAATACAGTAGAATATCGATTATCCGCACGACGATTATGCAAATTTTAAACTATTTTTGAATTACAAATGATTATCCAAATGTAAAGTAAGTCACGTATTTGTATTTCAATAGAAAATTGAAGTAAAGAAATATGGGTAATACACCTAGATAAATCTAGATTTAAAGACCGCTGTAACACGAGTGACAGGTGTACGTAGATAAAAATAATCGAGAATATAAATTTACGAGTATTTTTAATTTCTAATCGATTTATGAAATAATCCAGAATTTGCTTCTTTCAGGTCGATTAACCGCAAATCCGATGAACAAATCTGTCTCCCGATTAAATCGAGAAATCGACGTTCTACTGTAAATGTACATTTATTTACATATAGATTTATTATAACTTCGATTAATATCATCGCGTATACCCAAGATCATTTCTAATCATCAACCGAGCAAGCAGTTCCAGATTCCATTAGAAACCCATTACAGGAATCAGCTCTAAACCACAACCACCCCTATGAACGTTTTCGAAATAGCCAGACAACCGATTTAACCTGACGTTTCAGGAACACTTGCGAGTAAGCCTATGATGACAATAAGAAATAGAGAAAGAGTGCATATACCTTGGAAATAAAACGAAGCTACTTACCGGTCTCTGCGTTCGCCTGGGTGGAGTATCTTGGGTCATAGTGGATGTCGGTGATGTGCCAGAAATACCCTGGAAGCAGAGAGAACGGGGTCGTCGCGCCTTCTGCGTTTCGGCCTCTATTTGCATCCGACCCGTCGCATTTGCATTCATCGTTTCTTTCCTACCGATTCTGCGAGTCGACGTTACGCCGCATCGGGGCAAGGATGTGAAACTGCAAGGTTGACGCAAGAGGAAAGGCGCGGTTTCGAGCGAATTCGATTCCTACCCTCGACGAATTCGTGTTTCCGCGTGGAATCGAAATCGGGTCAAATCGGGAAGGGGGTATGAACACGGCCGGATTGTTTTAAATTAATTCCATGATCCGTTTCTTAAATGAGACCGAGCTACTTTGCAAAGTAATTAAAATCGATCATCGATCCAATCATTCGACTGAATTTATCCAAACGAACACACGCGAGTTTTAGATTGTCGTGGAAACTTGGATCTTTCCAATTCGAACGAATTGATTTCTTAATTAGGATTGATTAGTCAGAGTCGTCTATGGAAATTTCTTGCGTTTAAAACATTGAAGTAGTTGTTTACCGTGACAAACTTCGTCGAAGAAGTTTTTCATTTACTGAAATTCTTTTTGCTGTATAAATTACACAAAGTATTATTTTACTATTCATTCAGGGAATTGATAAAAGATTGATCAACTTTTCAAACTGTATTAGAACGTGTGTCATATTTCAGTTATAGAAAAAATTAATTTGTTTCATTTTGTTTACAAGTTATTAATTATTTTGGAAACTGTAATTTGTAATATACTATTTTTCTGGAATAATGAAGTACATGTATGAATTGTTAAGCGAAATTTTATAAACGAAGCAAAACCTGGAAAATATTCAACTGCTGCCTGTAGGATCATAATAATGTGTAAAATGACGAATAAAAGTTATTGCATTTCGTATGGTAATTAATTATACGCTTCATTAAAAAGTATTATAACCAGTTAGTCATAACGGTAATTATAACTTGAATTTTATCAAGCAACGTTGTTTTCCATTAATTTCAATTTCCTTCATTGTAGAATATTATATAACAGAAGGAAAATACACTTTGTTATACTTAACAACGATAAAATGAATCTTGTTCTACTTTATTATTAACGTAAAAGGTATATCTTTAACTTCGTATTATGAATTATTGAATCTGGTAATTACTTGTATCATATTAAACTTAACAATTTTCGGAGAATCGAATAAGGTTACGTACTAAATCTTCTGATGGAAAACGCGAGATTTATTTAAATGGATCTTTTATGAAGGACATTTTTAAAATAGGTATCGAATTGAACGATGAAGGTTCTTTTTCCGTGAAATGTAAACTAACACTCGAATGGAATTCTTGCGAATCTCTAATTTATATAAGCCATAACTTCGCTGACAATTAGTCTAATAAGTCACTCGAGTATAAAGTTCGTTGTTAATTATTGCAGGCAGTACTCGCGAATCCAACGGCAAGATCGAAATAACTATGTTTTCCGAAGAAGTGAATTCAATTTCAACCGCTATTTTTCATTCACGATCCAATGAAAATTTGACTTCACTTTCTCAAGTAAAATATTCCCTATCAGAAAGTTTCTAAATTGAAATACTTCACAAGTAATCGTACCTGTACCAGCATTCAAAGTAATTTCAGTTCAAACAGAATACTTTACGGAACGTAAAGGAAAGGAAATTTCACGTGGAGAATTGGGTCAAGGAATTTTCGTCAACCCGGTAACTTTATTATAACATTTTCGTTAGTGGTCGTACGTTACGTCAGCTTGTTAACTCGGTCCATAATTAACCGTAACAACGAGGGAACGTTAATGTACGACTGTCGAATAAATTCTGTCTTGATCGAGCTCAAAGAACACCGACCCACATTCGACGTCGAAAGTTTGGCCCGTTTTAATAATTCACCTAGTCGCGAGCATGGTTGTATGCAACGAGAAGTAACGCGTGCGATGGCAGACGCACGTAACGAGGAATTGTGGATAAAATGGCTCGGTCGCGAGAACACTCGCATCTACGCGCATACACACGCATACATTTACCTATTTTTCCTTGTACCACGCACAGCCACAACAGCAGCATCAGATAGTCACGAATCATCTTTTCAGGTTTGGATCTGCAATCACGAAAATTCATCATGTAGCAATAAAATTGGTTAATGTGAAATCGATGTTGAGAATAGAGCCTAGATTTTATATTGAAACACCAGATTTTATATCGTGAGCGTAGACATTAAGCATTTTTCAGGATTATCATTAATTTCTCACGTGTTTTAAATTGCTTGGTCATTAAATAGTTGTTTTCGTTAAATCTAACGTTGAATTTCATTGAAATAGAAAGGTTGAAACGAAATGAAATGTACAGGGGATGTTCTTAGTATATTGTACGTAATATTTATTTACAAATCTTTAACGAAACGTTTATTCAAAAATTTTACATAAGATTTTCCTTTTACTCTAACTGATGTTATTTTCAACTAATACTACATTTCCGGAATCACTATAGAAGGACACAGATGCCATCTGTAATTTTTTACAGTTGGAACTGTTTTGATTTGGCTCACATAAAAATGAAACGGGTAAAAATGAAAAGTAAAATAATTCCAACAGGAGCCAACCCACAATAATGAGCACAATATATTACTAGGAAATAATATTCTCAGAAACCTCCATATAGAAATGTACCTTAATGAGTTACAGATCTAACGTGAGAATAAAAGGGAGAAAACTGGGTACAGAAAGAAAGAAATATAGTCTTCGTTATTATTTAAAACAGCTACCAATCCTCGAATTTATTATTTTTTAAAATCGCCACACTCAGTCATTTTGTATGTGTTTTAAATTACTTTATAATCGAGAAAAGTGTCAAATTTAACGACTGCATAAGAATTTGACCCCCCGTTCTGAATAGCAAAATTCAGCTATGAGATCTGCTGCTGATAACTTTTCACGCAAAATTTAGTTCATTTTTTCTCTTATTTCAGGGAAGAAGAGAAGAGAAGTGAAGGAATCGATAAAATTGCAGTATATAAATCTCATTGCGCTGTAACTCTATACTGATGTGATTTGATACAATTCTGGAAACTGTAATGTTTCATATTGAATGAAGTGTACACATGCTAGTTCACGAAAGTATTTGAACGCTCGCTATTAAAACATTAAACAGTTGAAATATGCATGTTAATCTAAAGATCTAAAAGTAGTATTGTAACTTCTATGAGATACAAGTATCAAGATCATATTATTATGTTATAAAATGAATACAAGCGAATACAATAGCACGTATGGTAGTTATGAAATATACATTACAATAACGAACCTATTGAAACATGGTCATAAAACTATTCAAACGGCATTATCAAGCAACATAAACAGTAAGTAAGAATACAAAAATTATTTTAAACTGTAAATGCAATACCTATCACTAAACACGACAGCAGCTCGACGTTATGTTACGACATTAATATAAATATTATACGAGCTTGAAAATTTTTGTAGTAAAAACTAAGCAGTAAAGTAAACTCTACATCCTAGAGATATGGGAGTGATCCCTTCCCCTGCACTTTGTCTTTTGTCTCCTGTTTTCTGACCTGCGTGGCCCTAAACAGGCCAGTTCTAACCGTTCGCCCGTTCAATGAAGATCTATATAGTTTTTCCACCGTTTCCACTTATTACTATTCCTTTGCGTTATAACCCCTTCAACAAAAATATTTCATGAAATTAATCACTTTTCCTCATAATAATAATCTAGCTTAATACCAGTGATTAATTACTATTAGTTTTTCTGATAATAATAATTTTCTAATAATAGTAATTTATTGCAATATCTCTTTTATTCAGAATATCACGGAAAAGCGAGGTATTAAAAGAAATAGGAAACAATGAGGTTTCGTTTAAAAAACAAGCAATTATATTTTCCAACTGCTTCGGTACAAAAAACGGGAAAGAAGAAAGAAATCGCATTAAACGATAATAATGAGGTGCTTTACAAAAAGAAGTATGTTTCATTTGTCTTGCGTAGACTAGCACATTTCAATCCGTTATGAGAAAAAGTACTTCCGTTGTTTCCACCAAAAACAAGCATGTTTGATATTCACCATGATAACGAGCACGATTCACAGTTCGCCACGGACTGTGGCATATTTGGAATACTGCAGAGAAGAGTAACACGCTTCATTCGTTTCATGTTCCATTTCGACTTTCAATTTGGAAATTTCAATTTACAAACAGGCCGCGAAGATTTTTGGTAATTATCGAACTTTTAATTTATGATAAATTCTTACAGGTTAAAATCATTAACGGAACATAACGATTTCATGAAGGTTGGCGAATGCATAATAAATCGACAAATCTTTAAAATGTCTTCTTTTGGTTTTAAACGAATTTATCTACATGAGTGAAACATGCGTGGTAATGGGTGACATACATTTTTAATATATATATTGATGTAAAATAAATGATGTTTGCGAGAAAGAATGAGTGGATCGAGTATGCGTGTGACTGCGTATATTTATGTGATGTATGAAAGAAAAGAGAACAAATGAGAAAGCATTTGAACAGGTCAGTTACAATTCAAAATTGATTAAGAGCAAACGTGAGTACGAATAACGTGAGAAAGTATAAACGAAATAAGTTATATTTCATCGATAACTTTTACCCTTAATTATGGTATTGTTTAATAAGTGTATACTTAGGTGACAAGAATATAATAAACACTTAATTAACAATATTAGTGGGTGGAATAAAAATTATTAATGAAATATATTTATTTCTGTTCACAAGTTTATACGATATCGCTCTTTCAACTTCTTCTCTCAAGGAATTTTCGCTTCTAACTCGCCTACCCCACTATTCTCTCATTTGTTTTCTCTTCTATCATATATTAAATAAAAATATACAGACCATACCATGCTTCATACATTACACACATACCCATTTTTCATACAACCTAAATTCGCTCACATAAACATTTCACGCATACTCGCTGCACTCATCCTTTCTTACAAACATCATGCACTTTTGCATCAAGATATATTAAAATCTATGCCAATCATTACCACAAAACATCGTGAACGTTCATTTTTTAATTTTTGGACAATAGGCTGACGTTCGTTTTAATGAGCAATATAGTACTCGCCACTATTTTTATTTCGAGATCGACAAAGAAATATATGATATATGTTGTATTAATATATCACTTCAATACATCAAGATATTAAAAGAAAAGGTGAATGTGTCAATACTTTTTCGATCCACTGTAGAAGCGAAACATGTTACTTTTGCGGCTAGAAGTAAATCGTGATACTTTTCTCTGAGGACTGCTGAAACGTAATAGTTTTCACAGCGGAAAAGCACAATACGTTATTCTTCGTCGCCATAAATGGAAACGTGCTAGTTTTAGAGACCAAAATCGAAATGTACAGCTTTTCGTGATCACGAAGTCTGATGTGTTGCTCTTCGTAAGACAAATAAAACATCATACTCTGGTAACATACGTCGATAAATCAAATTAAACAATATAAAACTTATAGTTATTTCCTTCTAGTTTCAACAAAAACAGTTTCTTTTTCAGTTTCAATGAAAAAGAAATTTTTGTTAGCTTTAGTAGGAACAGAATATGCAAGGTGTCTCAGCAACGGTAGCACAACCGGGAAATGGATGATTTTACATGCAGAAACGAATCGAAGAAAAGAATAAAATTTTTTGATTCGAAGTTTGAGTATATACAAATTTCAGTTTACACATGAAGGTTAATACTACACAAAGCAATTGATAAAGGTTTTGGAAAAAATAAATAAAAAACTTTTTATTTATTTATCTCATAAACCTAAAATGGTAAGCAGTTTTTGTTTCCATATTCGGATTCATCGCATGAAAATATATAAGAAGCCTTGCACTTTCAAAAAACAAAATCTCGTTGATTTGATTTTTTGGTACCTGTGTTATTATTCTGTCGCAGCCATTTTTCATATTAACAAGTAAAATTTGTAAAAGGAAATGTAAATTGTAGTTAATCCTTTGCACTCGACGATTTTTTGGCTAAAGATGAGTAGAAATTCAAAGATTCTGTACTAAAAAACTAACGATACTTCTTTGAGCAGTGAATAAAGAATTGTATAATAATAGAATTGTAGAATTATTTGATTTCGATACCTCGCACATTGTTGCATTACATTAAGTCTGATATATTAATTAATATCGATCTTCCAAATTTTATGAAATGGTGACTGAAAGTCACCTCTCGAGTGCAAAGGGTTAATATTCATTTGTATTATTAAGGACCTGACACACTGTGTAAGTTCATTTGTAACATGTGCATATATTGCATTAATTTCAAAAAACATTGAGAACAATTTATTTTTCATTTTCTTTCTCAATTTAATTTAACAAGAATATGCCAAGCTTGATACGTTATTAGTTAAAAAAATTTTAAAAAGAAAATTAAATTTTATTTAGCGTTTTCGAGTAACGTGTTAATTATGAACCGGTTAATATAAATCGTCGAATC
This sequence comes from Eufriesea mexicana, assembly GCF_001483705.2. NCBI lineage: Eukaryota > Metazoa > Arthropoda > Insecta > Hymenoptera > Apidae > Eufriesea > Eufriesea mexicana. The sequence continues at coordinate 552,672 of NW_016909472.1, read as the reverse complement.
GCAAAAGTTTTACAGTCGGCTGTAGTCGGTTATGCAATAGAGAGGTGCGGAACTTTTCAAAATGATCCACAACATCGGTAATTTCATTGTCATCGAAATCGACAAGAATTAATATAATTTTATGGATGAGTTCTGATGAAACTGGTACCTTATGAAATTTCATGAATCCACCAGCGGTCTGTTCTGTACTAGGAACACCATCAGCAATAGCGGCCTTCAATTTTAATCTGAAATTTAATTTCGAAGGTCGTTGACAACGATGTGTCTTGTAAAAGAGCCGTGACGAGGAAACGCGCATCATAAAACACTTTACAAGGCTCTTCCCACTGCAACGAGAGACCTCGTAAAAACGTCGACAAACCAATAACCGCTGCTCGGGATCGTTTGACGACATAACAAAGAGCTGACACAATACTTGAAGCGCATAAATACGCAACGTTTGGGACGATACGCGTCAATGGAAAACGCGAACGGACTTTCCGAGGGTGGTCGAATATCGTGAATGAGTTTCACAGTCGTTAGCGTGGAATTTTTTCCGTGGAAAAATTCTCTTCCTTAAGCGGAGACAATACTCCTCGAAACTTTATCACCGTTGATGAATATCAACTTTAACTATATGCAACTTTTCAGCGTGTTTGTATAGTGACAAATTGCTCCTATGACCTTTCATGAACATTTTATTTTGCTGGATCGCTTGTAATTACTTGCAGGAGTCTTTACGAACGTTTAACATGTTACAGGATCATGGAATTATGTTATATATGTACAGGGTGTCCCAGAAACGGTGGTTCAATCGAGAAGAGAGTGATTCTAAATACAGGAACGAATCGAAAGGAAAAGAATGAAACTTTTTTATTCGAAGCTTCGTTGTCGACCAAATCGAATTTGAATATTCACAGAGTGCGCGTACACTTAGCTATGGCTTATATGAATAGACCATCGATACATGAATATCGGTAATGTAATCGAGCACGGCGTGATTCTACATGAAAGAACAGATCGAAAATAAGGAATAAAATTTTTTCATTCGATGTTTCGTTGTCGAAAAAGTACAGATACACGTAACTTTAACTAAGGAGGATGGACCATCAGTATATCAGGGTATTTGATAACGCTTCAACATTCAAAGTCGACTTTTTTGACAACGAAGCTTCAAATGGAAAAATTTTGTTCTCTACTTTCGATTTATTTTTTTATGCAGAATCATCCTCTCTTCGGTTGTACCACCGATGCTGATGTATTGATGGTCCATCGAATTGCAAGACCTAATTAAGAGCACATGTACTCGGTGAATATTCAAAGTCGACTTTCTTGAAAACGAAGCTCCGAAACAAAAATATTTTTCTGTTTTTTTGGATTCGTTTCTGAATGTAGAATTACCCCCTTCTCAGTTGTACTACCGTTTCTGTAATATTCTGTATAGGGGTTTAAAAGTATTGTGGAATAATGTTTCCACAAAGAATTAATTCATTTTCATCAACTTTTTCCAGCGAAACCATCGAAAATATAGTAACTTCTAATGAATTATTTGAATAATTGAAGCTTCTTTAATTATTTGAGACTACCAAACGAGTAACATATTTTCCAGTAAAAATATGTAATTACTCTTGATAAAATAGCTGTTGAATTTTATTGAAATAGAAATGTATTTTCACATTTTCGTTATTATATTATTTTAATCATATTACTTTTAAAATATATTTCTAAACTTACGTTAGTCATTTCTAAAATATGCTTTCCTACATTCAAATGTGCATAAATCACAATTTTTTTAAATTTTCGTTAACCTTCCTTTCGTTTATTTCTTTACTATAAATATTGCTTTAAACTTGGCTTCCACTATTTTGCTGTCCGTATTACGAGTCTGCTAAGCCTTGCTTTTTCTATCTCACGTAGGATCTACCCGTAAATGCTTTTAACTCCCTACTTTCGGAACTATTTTTATACCTTTAGTACAAATTTCGGTAGATGTAAAAAGAACGCGTTATATATTTCTTCAAATGCTATATAAAACGTAAATTTCATTAAAGTCTGTGATTTATATTTGCCGACTTCTACTGCCTTTATAACTTCAGGATTTACTTTTATTTCTCAAAATCTTGAAATTCTATTAATGTTCAAAGAGTGCCAAAAAATAAACTTAAAACCTGAATTTGGTTCTTGAACAATAAATTCAATTATAAAAATTCCACGTCATTGATTAATTGAAATATTTACTTTTTAAATTCTTAAAACTTATTTAATTCCTAATATTAGTATTCTTTCCGAATTATAATTTATATTCTAACATTATTTGGTGAGATTATTAGAGTAAGAATAAAAATTGTGTAAAATTTGAAGAATTTTTGAAATAATATAAATCAATATAATTAAATAATATATATTTTTGCATTACTTACATAATATTCTTTATTTCTCCGAAAACATGTGCGAAATTTATATTCCATGGTCTATAATCTACAAAAATTATTTCTTGACACTTTTGGTAGCTCGTTTGGACATTTTGCTACGTACGACTAGTCGAGCAACTTTGTTCGAGTTCAAAAGTTTTTAGGAAACTGGTTCATATTTCATCAATTAAGAAAAACTTCTGAAAAATATCCCGACAACGTGTTGCAACTTACAAATTATTTCACCAAATGCTCGAAGCTTGGGCATTGGTTAAATAATTCTTGAATTACGAATCGGAGCATAAATTGCGCTAACTCGATGCACGTCAATATTTAACTTCTGGATGAATACTTGAAGCAGTGAAAATATTGAACGGTCGTTCGAATCTCCTTTTACTTGCCTGTTATTATTTACGTGCAAACATAACGAAGCTGTTAGGCTTTCGTGACCGCGTGCTACCTTTTATTTCAAATTTTCACTCTCGATGGATTCCAACGTTAAACTCGAGATAATCGGTCACGATCATCTACATTTGCCAAGTTTAACTCGCTACAACTTCTAGCTAATAAACTCGGTCCCTCCTCTTTCTGGCTCAACTTTATGTACCCTCTGTATCGCGCTGAAAGCCTATCTTGGTCTTTTTTCCTACAAATTTCTAAATTATCAACGAATTTCTTTCTCGTTCAATCATTTGAATATAAAGATAGATAAATTGTACTTTCGTTATTGCCGATGGTTAACAAATATAGACAGATTGTGATTTTTATTTAAAATGTAAGAGCACTGTTGTATACTTGTTCCGTTATTAATTATAAACATTTTTTTATATTGATGTGAATATTTGTCAGAAATACGATAACGTTTTACCGAAAGAGTAAAAAATTTACTCATATACACAATCATACATTTTTATATGTATTGTATATGTTTATTTATATTCTGTGTACATAATGTGACGCACGATTTTTCACCGATAAATTTACCTTCTGGACAATTATTGGTCGGTATTAAAAGTACGATGAGCGATGATAAAAAAATTTTCAAAAATATTCTATTTTCATAGCGAGATAAAGATCATCGTGTACTTTTTAAGACGGTTAAATATTTTTTGCGTCGTTATATTATAGGGAACATTAAAATAAGTTCAAAATGATTATGAAATTAAATTTTTAACACAACTTACAGAAGAATTTTTGTTGATACGATTTAAATAATGCAAACAGTGGTATTGAACATTTTGCAATACATTCCACTGCTGTATAAACATTTAACATTAGATTATTGAATAAAGCATCAAACTAAAGCTATAAAAAATCTTTATTTTATACGATTCAATTTCTTATTCAATGTATTATATTACGCAGTACTGTCAATTACTATAAATTTCCAGTTCTATTATTATAAATTTTGTATTTGTTATGATTGATATTAGTGTTGTTATTTTGTTGTTGATTGTTGTTATTTTCATAATTTTTTGCTGTTATTCTTTGCACTGTTATTACATTTATTGTGTTAATATGGATTGCATACCGTCATCGAATATCAAAGAAAATAAAAAAGTAAAAGTCTTCAAAGGAAAAGGATATTCAAACTCTGAACGTTAGTTCGAACTTTTCAAATCAAAAACATTTGTTCCGTGTTTGATAGTCAATATCAAAAGGATTGTATTCCATTTCCTATATTCCAAATACATTTCCTATACTTCGCGTTAAAGTTTTATGTATTATGACTTATACGTATTACCATTATCCATTTTCCTATCTGCTTGGGTAGTTACAGCTCTTGTTGCTCAGACCCTATTGGTGTCATGTTTGCCAAATATCGAAGAAGCCTATGGTGATAGTAACCCCGACTTAACTGTTGTTTAAATGCTTGGCGCATCTGGGAAACACTGTCTTGAGTTTTCGCGAACTTCGCCCGTTAAATAACCATTACAGACTCAACTTGTCCAAATGGTTCGTAAAATTTATACAAGGAGTTATACACAACACTCGCAATACAGTGGTGTGCGAAAGATTGTGGTTGCTATGTTAGAAGGAAATTCACCTATTCCAAAGGTACTGATTTTAACGACAGTTTGTGTTTATAATGGTTGCAATTGGTTATACATGAAAATGAATAAGAATTCTTCTTGAGAAAATGAAATCAGCTTTTAAAACTTCAGCTGTATTTTAAATTCTTAATTGACTATTTCTCGAAAATCTTTCTGAATAGAGTGACAAAGGATTAAAGCTTAAATATTTTTTAGAGTAATAGTTTTGCTGTATTTTGCATGATTACAAGGTTGTATGTAAAAACACGAAAACAGCATTGAAACATTGAGTGTTGCTTCCTCCTTTCTACCTAAATGCTCTTAAAAAAAAGAAAAGAAATCGTGCATATATAATTCTTTAACCTAATAGAATTGTTTAACCTAACCTAATACAATGTACGTTCAAAGTTCCAATAAAAATAAAGAAACCTTCTTGAAACTAAAAAAGTTGAAAGGAGAATTTTTCTTTTTTAATGAAACTTGAAGTTTTCTCTGAATTGCGACCATTAATTGCATAGTTATCAAGAACATCAGTCGTTCTTACATTTCGTTCATTTATGGGAAAAATTACCAAAAATGGCATAAAATTTATGTATGTGCATACTGATGAAAGTTGAAAATCGAAGTAATCGTTTGTAAACTTTCACATATTAATTATCTTTCCAGACACATATATTGAAATTAAAAGTGACATCTTTTAAATTAACGAATAATAATTTTTTCAATAATACTAATAATAGTAATTTCAATCTATGTGTCTCAGAAGATACAGAATATACAAAAATTCGTCGAGCATTACTTTATTTCTGACCTATGTCACTAAGTGTATATGCTTAGAAAAGTGAGAAATATGTAAAGGAGAGAAAGAACATTTAAATAGAATAGTACAATAATTATTCATTTTTTTAAATACTCTGAAAATTGTGAGAATGTTTATTTTAGGCTTTCTCGAATAGATTCTATTAAATGGCTTCCATAAACTTTCAGAATGGAAAAGGTAATAATATAGAACGAAAAGATCTACTATGAATAAATATATATTAGACTAATTATGTATAACAATTATAATATTATTTATTGCAAAGATATTATATAATCAAAAAGTTGAAGCAGCAATATCGACATTCAATATTATACGAAGAATAAAATATATTCCATGTATAAAACAAAGGAAACAGCAAGGTACTCTTCATTTACAATGAAGAATCATAATATTGAAGCTTGTATTGAATTACACAGATATTCGTGAGATGGATTGATCAGGAATATGGAATAATCTCCTCGCATGAAGAAAAAGGATCAATTGTCACAAACGGTACGTGTGTGTGCGTTATTAATACGATCTGCAGAAGATAGAATAAAACATCTCTCATTATTCATACCTTTGTTTTGTTATAGTATATGGTGCAATTTCCTACTGTAGATTTATTGAATTGATTGTTATAAAAAGCAGACAAGGTTTAAACACGTATCTAAATATACTTTAAAACAAGTTGAGGAAAACTAATTTTCAGTATACCAATGGGGAATCTCGCAATATTCCATACTCTTCAATATACTAAGAAACGAAAAATAATTATTGTATGGCTATACTATATAAATATATTCAATCAACTTCAATGTTAAAAATTAATGTTATAGTAAATAATGCTAAAACCAAGATTGATTTTAAAATAAATAAATAATGGAAGTATGACACTTTATATATTTACTTTTTCACGATTTTTTAACACATTCCATTTATATTTGCAGTTTTCTTAACATATTTTATTTCTTGTCTTTAAATACAGGAAAATGACAAACATTCCAGAATATAGTTATTAATTGTAGTTTTGTATTTTGAATTGCTTTTTCTATTGTTTACTTTAGTTTAACATAAACTTTTTTAAATTTCTTCCGAAATATTATATAATGTATATAAAACGAGTTTCGTAAACAAATTTACATTGATGAAAAATAGTACAAAAATAACTGATGTTATAAAAAACGAAGCAAAAAACACACTATATATTACTCAATAAAATTTTAAACATGTAAGCGTACATTTAATGAACGTCAAAGGGAAGTTATTCATATATACATGTAAGTACACATAAGAGAAGCTATTCGAAATAGATCTTATCATCTTTTAATTATAACTTCGCCTACTATAAACGTTTCGCAACCACTAATTATGAGTGTAATAAATATTTGATAAATGAAAAATTAAAAGCATTTTTCTTTCGCATTACTTATAATTATTTTTTACATATCTACCTACAATGTATTGGAGAAAAACAGGCGAGTCTATTCAAGTGCTCACTAGTGTACGAAGTCACATGTACTTAAACGAAACGCTCAATATGAGTCGAGGATCGATATTTATACAATTATATGTACGCGGTGCTATCATTATATTGTTAAACGCCTTACCCCTACTATACGAAGTAATAGCACTATTTATCAATTATTCCTACGTAATCCCTTATTTCATCATTTTCTTAACCTTAAAATTCAATTAATTCAATTCAATTAAAAGTTTAATTCTTTTAATATAAATTTTCAGAAATTGAAGAAAGAAGTAATGAAATTACTAATATACAAGGTTATATATATTATTTTCTGACACCAGCTAAATCTACAGTTTATTTATGAAATATTCTTTTACTGAGAAGGAATTGAAAAACAAAATACTTATTTAGAAATTTTTGAGTACAAATATGTACAAAACTTTAGTAATTTATCTTCAGAGGTATATTAGAAATGAATTATTTTATATTACTCTATAGTAAACGTATGTCTATATATTACATATTTTCTAAATAAACGTATACAATGATAATATTTATAACAAAGTATCAGATAAGGCTTAAAATATTTGGGTTAAATATTAGTGCATGTACCGATATCTTATCAAACTATGCAAATCTATATGACACCATTTATAAAAGGAAACATGTCTATACAATAACTAGTTCAACATGATAATAACTTGCATATTAAAGAATAGTCAAAATTAATTTTACACGAAATGTTAACTAATTAATTAATTTGACCTCTTCTTTTTTTAATTCAACAATTAGAGAGGGTTTATTGTTGATGACATTGCATGAAATACTATATTAATTTTTTGACTTTTAAACAAATATTTTGATTTGTAAAGATATTTAACTTACTTAAAATATATTTTTCTATTTTATATAGTAGGTCTTGACTTTCGTCATAAATATTTCATTTAATTCCTTTAATTCAATATTAGTTCCTTGATCAATATTAATTCGTCAATATCACTATTAATGTTAATATTAATTCTTCAAAAGATAAAGGTATTTATAAAAACACTTATGTATTATTACATGAAATATTATCTTCTCGTACTATTTTTGCTTTGAGCTTATGTACCTCAGAAAATGAAAAACTTAAATAAGTTTTTAAACGGCTACTTAGTTCCTTATCATTTACCAGTAAACGTATAATTTATAAATATCGTATCACTTGAATTGCAAACGAAACTGTAGTCAATAGAGCAAAAAGTATTCAGCTTACCTGCCGCGTAAGTAGGTTGATTAACGTTACTCATGAAATTAACTCATTAACTTCTAGTCACGAAGTGTCACATAAATTTCTACATGAACGTGTTTGCACGTTTTGATAAACTTTGATAAATTCTGATAAGTTTGCGACGTTGTACAATTTCGAAGATTAAAAACAAAAATTTTTTATATATTTTTTATTTACCTCTTCTTACTCTAGCAAGAGGAATGACAAGCACTGTAGTTTACATGTATATGCGGTAATTAAAGGGACGACAGTTATATTTTGTACAATTGAACATATGTCAAGACCTTTAAAATTTTATTAAAAATATACTAAATTCAACTTGAATATTAAAAATTCTACGATTGTCATGATGACATATTTCACTGGTCAAGAACATAAGAACGTAAATTACAATTAGCTATTAATATTGATATCGTAATATTAGTTCATTGCTAGCCAGCATTTTATATTTAAAGGAATGCTGGTAATACAAGAAATTCCTATTTTTGAAAACTTGCAGTCAAAGGGATTTTAAACCATATTTAGTTTACTTATATACAGTTCCTCACGAATTTATTCCAGCACTTAAATTTGTAACTTCTAACGAAGAAAATACTGAAATGGATACGATTTTCTAAAATAAAGGAGGAATTTATTTAAATTAAATAAAAACATAATAAATGTTTAAAATAGGTGGCACAAAGTACACGTTTTTATACGGTAATCGCAACAGGCACAATCGCCTGCAAAAGTATTCGTAAATAAAAAAAAGGTTTTCAGATTTTTCATAAATAGAAATGTTGGACTCAAACATCGAAAATAGCGCTGTAGTTAAATGTTTATATCACGTGGGTAAAATTAGAAAAAATTTTAAGCAGTATTGAAAAGTTCATCGAATATTTACGAAAGTAACATAAATATTCGAAAGTGCAAATTATTTCCATATACATCAATTGTTACCAATTTATTTCGATGTTCTACCCTTTGTCATTAATTATTCATTAATTGCTATAAACGCCATGTCTCCTATTTTCTTGAATACAAAAATTTTCTTTGATTTTCTTAAAAGTCGATATTCAGTGTTCTCATATTTGTGATCGAATTTATTTATAGTTTTATTCACGTTTTTCCAATACTGACGTGTTAGTCCAAATGCAATATTATTCTTGGGTATTTGAATCTAAATTGTTAATTATTTGTTAATAATTTGAAGCTCAAGTCGTTTGAAAAGTTTCTCGTGAGTGACTACGGAATTAATAGCACTGTATTATGTACCAAACTATGGTAGATCAACAGCAAGTCACAAATCTTCATTTTTGTGACATTAGTTATTGTACGTTATAACATTACTTCGTCCCGGGATCATCACATTGGATACGATTATTTGCTAAATACACGTTAACGTACTTGGAACGCATAGTTTGCAGGATATTCCACACGTTAACCCAAGAATGGAAGTTATGTCAAGGTGATTCGGACTGGAATATTACTGTAGTGAATCGCTTACATCCATAAGCAGAAGGATTTGCATCAACATAGCAACTGCCAAAAGTTCTCGTCTAATCATTTCATTCGCATAAATGGTGCATCCTTCGACCTGACCATCAGTGTTCCTAGATCTGAAGCACAGAATTAATAAGAAGCATCACCGAAGAATTTATGCTAGATCGCAATACGCTTTCTTCTTTCATCTGAAGAATTCCTCGTTCCTTATCTCTCATTCCCTTTTTCCTCATAAAAGAGAAGAGACACATCTCTTACGCGATAATTAATGCGTTCTCATAGCATAAAACCATATTTCCATTGAAATATCACGGTAAAATCTCTCTTATCTGAACCCCCGTTACCCGAATACGTAAGTACTTCGCTAACCGAACTTTCTGTTATCTGAATGTTCCATTATCCGGACCTCGTTTGCATGTATACATTTCAGTTTAAATTTGACATTGGACATACTCCAATGTGAAGTAATTGAGAACAATACCATTTATTAATGAAGAAAGGTGTCAATTAAGTCTAGATATCAAAAAGTGAAAATGTGCTAATGAAAAGTAATTAGTTGAAATGAGAAATTTATGTATTTCGTACTAAGTTCTACCATATTTTTAAATTTCTGACTTTAAAATTGTATGGTAGTGTATAATATTCAGAAATTTCTCCATCAATATTTATTTATTTTAATATATTTTGGGAAACAAATTGTGTAACAGTAGAAAATTTTATTTTTATAAAACAAGCTATTATAAAGGATATTTATGGAGAGTATGTATGAAATATTTCATACAGAAATTATATAGTAAATATTAAATTATTTTACGTAAATTAAGTTCAACAGGATTTTCTCTTTGTGAAATACGTAGCTGTATGTCACACGTCGTACTTTCTGGAATACTTTAAATAAGTTATTTTGAAACTGTTTCAAAGAATTTAACAGACACTTCAAATGTTTATTCATTTTTACGTTATAAATTATATACATAGGTATATTTATATACACAAATGTATAATTGTAATTGTGTGGTATAGCGTATGATATTAAAGAAATATTTATGTTAAATAAATATTTATAAGTATTTTTAAATGGTAAAAGATACACAAATGAACAGAGAATCAAACACTTCTTTTTTTTCGCAGATATAATGTGTTATTTATATCCATTCTATTTTCTCAGTTAACCCTTTGCACTCGAGAATTTTTTGGCTAAAGAAGAGTAGAAATTCAAAGATTCTCTATTAAAAAACTGATGATACAGCAGTAAATAAAGAATTGTATAATAATAGAATTGTAGAATTATTTGATTTCGATACCTCGCGCACTGTTACATTACATTCAATTTGATATATTAATTAATATCGATCTTCCAAATTTTATGAAATGGTGACTGAATATCACCTCTCGACTGCAAAAGGTTAATAATATAGTCATAGGCATTAATAATAATTAGCAGTATTGTCACTTTGATATTAGTAATATTTCTAATTTTTAGTATAAAAGTACACGTATCTTAGTAGCAATGTACAATGGTAAAGAGATGTTCCATTTCACTCTAATATTACAAATTACTCGTAAACTTTTTGCTATATGAAGAAATGTTTAACATAAAATTACATGGTTTGTAGAACGATATAAACTGATATAATTAGTTTTTCTTGTAGGTGAGCATAGAGAACATTTGAAGATTACCGATGTTTATTTCCATAGAAACGTATATTTGTTAATATTATTCGCAGCTCGTTGTTCTCTAATAATGAAAAACGTTTTAACCTTCGTATATCGAAAAATCATTAATTTAAAAGCTACTTTAATTTTAATGTTGCAAAGAGTCACTGGTATATTTATCTACTTGTAGAAACGAGATCTTCTTTTCTACAAAATAATAAAGTGTAATAAAAATCAAGTAAATTGTTTCATATGATATTTTATTAAAGAATTTGTGAAGTAAAACGACTAAAGTAATAAGTTTCCTTAAATATGAAAATTGAAATACAAATTTAATATTAAATGTAATTTAAATATTAATTCGATATTAATATTAATTGTGAATATTAATTGTATATTTATTACTAGTATCATATATTAAATATTAATTGTAAAATACTGTTTTGATTACTTCGAAAGACACACATGAAATATATGGCTGAATTGGTCTTATTATTCTGTGCATATTTTATTTTAAAAAAGGTATTTATCCTTGAAAAAGATGTTTAAGCAAAATAGAACGACAAACTGCATCGACTAATGCAGTATAGAATACGTAATATTATATATAAAATCGTCGCTAATCTTCATATGTTCTTTATGCGTCCACCCACGAAAAGTCTAATTACATCAGATTATGTCTCCCTAGAAAAAATTCAACCTTATCGTAACTACTGTTTCGTGCAGCCAGTAATTTACGTGTAATTTGTACTAATAAACTAAAATGAGACACTATTACACACATATACACTCGAGGACAAACATAAGTATTAAATTAGTATTAAAACGTTATCAATTGAATACTAATATTGCATACTTCAATTTAGTCTGTAAGATATCTATATAGCACATACTAACTGAAATTAATTTATTATTATTCTGTATGAATAAATCGTCCTCAATGAATGAGTTGTTTAATTATATAAGAACAAAAATGAACGTACCATGAAACACTAAATATACTCCATTGTAAGTAAATAATAATTATAAACCTCTAAACATCACGATATACTATTTATAAGGTTTTTCGCAAGATCTTTATTGATACTTTCAATTATTTTTAGCTCTAACTCGTAATAAGATTTGCTCTGCCATGTTATTAATTTAATGGATCCTTAGCATTTAATAAACTTCATAAATTCTTGATTTCAATTATAAATTTTATGCTAACCTTCCATGTATTTTAGTATTTAAGTCTTAAAAAATTCTTACTTTCGTTGATATGTGCCTTGGTACTTAGATTCATTGATGTTTCACATTCATTCACATTCATTTATGTTGCTTTTGAGAGATCTTTTTTAACGGATCAAAATTTGTATATATTTTAAAACGATTTCTAGCTTCTCAGTTAGAAGTTAAAAAGATAATTTCTATACATGCCTATCACAGCTATTAAGAACTTTTCGTGAGATATTTCTCATGAATTTAACAATAGGAACTTTCCTTAGTTTTAAGAGTTTCCCACCATTAGGAGGCCGAGCTACGAAATCATTGGACTATCTAATACCACACTAAAAAGAGTATAATTCTCTAAGATCATCTTAGAAGTTTTTAAGGAGAACAAATTTTTACCTAAGTTGTAACAATTTAAACTATACTGAAACAAAATTTGTACCGAACTAAAGAAAACACATTAAACAAGTAAACTAATCATTTTACTAATCTTGAAGCTTTGAATAACTCGCGGATTTAACTTCATTGCTACTGATCAGACAGAATATAACACGAACTGAACTATGAATAAGTTAAACTGTGTACATCATTTCTTTGTATCTCAAAGAACTCCTAGTACAGGATTGAAATTAACATATTATCTTTCAATAATCCATAATTTTAACAAATTTGCACGCCAGTAATTTTCATAATTCGTAAACCTGTTCGTCAGAATGTTAATTTGTTAGAAAATTCATTCTCTGTAACCGCAGCCATATTCCTCAACTGTCCAAATTCGATGCTGCTACTCAATGAATACCACGATGACATCTTTATTGCTGCTAAATATGATTCTCGAATGATCGCGGTTCATTCGCGATTCGGTATTCGACGAACCAATAAAGTATGGTTATAAAAATCATATTTTGCGTGAATATGATCAAAGCCGTATCTGCTGAATTATTGGAATTTTATTTTACGACATCAGATTTTGTTTTTAATAAGAGAAAAATGAATTAATGTTTATAATTCTATATTACTCCTTTTCAAAATGATGTTGATACACGCATCTCTCACGAGGAGAGTGCAAGTCCTTCGGGTCATAGATTTAGTTGAAACTTTGCAGGTTTGTAGATTTTGTCATGCAGTTCAAGAAAATGTATCATTATAAGGACAACTACTCGATAGTTTTAGAGATATTTATGATTAAAGTTTTATTATTCTTAACTAGAGATTTCTTCCGAATAGTTATCGATAGTTATCAAGTGGCATTATAGCCTAACGGCAACATCCGAAAATTGCCACCAATTGGGAATTTTCGGATATAGCCATTAGGCCACAACGACACTTGATAAATATTCGAAATAAATCTGTAATTAAAGCAATAATGAAACTCTAATCATAAATTTCTCGAAAACTATTGACTAGTTGCCCTTATAATGATATATAAGATTCTCTTAAACTGGATAACTAAATCTATAAACCTGTAAAGTTTCAACTAAATCTATGACCCGAAAGACTTGCACTCTCCTTGTCAGTCTAAGCTGTGCATTCCCGTAGATTTTTAAATTTTGATTCTGTCTTCCTTTAATCTTCATTACTTTTAACTTTTATCTCTGTATTATAAGATTTATTCAGGAATTAAGAAAATTCCTTTCTCATTCTCTTAAATTTCTTTTATGTAGGTTTTTAATACATTGCGTGCAATCTTGCAACGTGTCAACCGAATTTCGTATAATCTTCGTTCCACAGCTTTCGTCGACACGTTTAATTTTGGCATTTCCAATATTTCGTACGGTGTAGCTATTGGATTTCGATGATCTGATTAAAAATCGACGATATTTTGCAGCAGCACGTCATTTTAATTTAAAACGGCACGAATTTTCTGCTCTACTAATAGTATTTAAATACTTTTTAAAAGCATTTGAAAGATTATGCAGGAAATTAATCCGTTGCAATCATACGAAATAATTAAGTTTCAAATTTTTAATGAAGCGTCTGTTGTTTATGACATTCTGATATTATTTGGAAATTTATTCTATAGGTACAAAGGCTTTATTTGAATTGATAAATTTGTTTGAAATCACTGCTTGTAAGGGTACTTGAACGTTTTCCCACACAACTGTTTTGTTTCTGGTTTTGAATAACATTTCAACCGAATATTCATTTACTTCTGTCTCTCTGAAATTGGTCACCTTATTCATTAAATGAAATTTACCTGTAATAAAATACCAATATTAATTTCAGTTATCGGTTAAATAATCTATCCGGTATATATAGACGTATGTAATAAATTTGAATATTTATTTAAAATTTTGTATTATTTTAATCACACTAGCCATGCCCTGTAGTCGTTTTGACAAATGAAATACTCACGTTGAATTGAGATTCCGAAAATGGTAATGTAACTAAAATATTATGTAACTGTTGAAAAAGGATGGAAAGAATTACGAAAATGTCAGACGATAAATATAAAATTCGAAGAATACTAAATGCGAACGTACCTTTGTTAATTTATATTAATATCCAGTTGGAACATTTTCAGTATTAATTTAGTATTTATGTTCTTTTAGACTTATGCATCAAAATGCTTTCGTCTCGTCAATGCATATGTGTGCATATAATGTTTCAAAAGTTGAGATTCAAAAGTCAGATATTTTCTATAATTCCAAACCTACGTTCCTAGCACTTGTATTTTACTTCAGGTGAAGTATTTGGTGCGGTATTTCATTTGTTTAATACTTGACATACATGCATTCGAATGCTTTGTTTTCAAAAATTGTGATACAGCTGATAGATTTAAAGTTTTTAAGCGAACTCCCTATACATATGCTCTACAACGTAGAATCATTATTATTTCCATGTGTATGCATGATACCATAATCAATTACATTCAATTCATCTATTTATATCGTATTTTTGTATACTGACTATATTTTTATATGTAAATATGTAAGTATATAAATAGGCAATTTTAATCCGAAAATCGTGTACTGTTATTGGTATAATTAAATCGAACTACAAAGGTACTTCCCATTCGATACCCTATAAATTCGTCAGAAGCTAATCGAAAATTTCTAGCAAACGGCGTCGAACGGTTCTCGGAATCCTCTCGTTTCCGTAACACCGATCGTCTACAAAGTCATTCAGAAACAGCGATCCCTTAATTGTTTCGAACGTCGTATTTACACGTGTTCTCTTTGCGAAACTCGAAAGTAAACTCGACAATCACGCATGCCCCTCGAATCGAATTGCTGAGAAGGTTTAATTGCCTCAAACAGTCTGCAAACTTTCGCAACGTGTAAAGTGCCTACGGATTTAATTCTAGTTCCGGTTACGGACGCTAGAGGCTCTACTACCGACGCGTTTCGAGTCGCAACTCCTTCGACCTTCAGTCGTGCTCTTCGCTCACTGTGTCCACCTGTCATATCGATGCCACCAATCCTGGAAACTAGAAACGACGAAACAGATTTAATCACACCCTGGGGATCGTCATTATATACCGGTTTCGTGACTATCTCTACTAGTATAGCCACGATACATTAAGCAATAACCCGATACGAAACACGCATTACGCGCAATTAATGCTAGGCTCGTTCATTCTTCTGCCTTTTCTCTCTTTTCTTCCTAAATCTGATTCGCTTTTTGTTTGAACTCCGTGTTTTCCTGAATGCATATTAATTCGATTCTTCTTTTGATAAGAGTGTAAACTCTTTGCGGTCACAGTATTACGTACTGCGTATATACACTGTGTAATTGACGAAAGAATTAACAGCGGAGATAATTATCAGTAATTATTTTTCTTCCGTTAAAATTAATATGGAAAGTCAAAATTTAATTCTTAGCATGCGATTATCGATCAGCAGATAAATTAACTTTAGAAATATTAAATCTTCAGTTGCTCCGTGAAATCCTAACTGCATTTTGCATAGTTTTCCTTATATAATTGCAGTTTACACGAAAGTTTATAATCTTTGCTTACATTTACTATGTTCAGCAATTGAAATGCTCGAAACAATATGATCCATTTAATAAGAAGAAAGTGCCAATATTATATCTGTAAAATTAGGAAATAATTCAGCCACTTGTACGATATTTACAGAACATTCATTGGAGATATGGTTCGTGGTGGCGCTAGTGAGTTAAGTGGAAAATCATCTTAAGACTATCATAAGCAACTAAAAATGAATCACACCTGTATTGAAACTTCTTATTTTTGAAATTGTTAATATTTCCGATTAATATTAAAAGTTTCATTCGAATAATTTTATGATCCACCAATAATGCATGCTCGTAATAAATGTATTGTGATTACTATATTTATCGTTGTACTTTTTTCCATTTTTGACTGATATGATCTTGAAAATTCTTGCTATATACATCATTATTGCTTCAAATGTTTTAGTTATCATGCGTATGTCACTTGCCAGTAATATTTTCATATATGAATATACATTAAAATCATATGCTCATCTTTGTAAATTGTATCTATATACATATATATAAACGATATTAACCCTTTGCATTCTAGTGACGTTATTATAGAGGTGTTGACAATCTGCAATATGTTATATAGTGCTGCTTTCACAGATAAAAACAGAAAAGCTACTGAATAAACAAATTCACCAATACCATTAACTTTTCCTTCTTCAAAACGAAACTTTTGTCCTGTCGAAGCCTCTCGTTGCAAACATGTATTATAGTTTTACTCCATTAACGAACAAAGAAAATTTATGAAGTTCAAAATGTTAAAATAAAATATTGTTTCGTTTTATGTGCATTCGAGATGTCCTTTATTAAAAGTTATATGGTTAATATTCGAAGAGTAGTGTTTCAGAATTATTTAGGGCTTTTGGCATTTTAACAGATTATTTGCACTGTCCATTTTGGCATGGGTATAAAAATCTACGTTAATATCGCATAAGTCTCTAACATTTTCTTCTGAGACGATAATTTATTGAGATGTGTTCCTGTGAGTTAAAGTGCCTTGTGTCGGAGTTGGAATTATATTTGTTATTGACTGTGTTGGAGGGAATGTGTTTTGAGAATGTCTAGTTGAAGATGGAGGTGGGTGGTTTTTAAGTTTCTCCGAGCGTCTGTTGAACCAGCTATTGCTAAAGTGTAAACTATTTCGAGAGCGGCAAACGTGAGCAGTTAAGAGGGTCAAGGGATATTTTCCATGACTTCCTGGAATGCTCAACTATTTTGGTGAAAAGAAATTGGAATAGATAATTCAAAATACAGTGATTGAGGCAATAATAATCAGACACGCGTTTCTTCAGAAATTATTGCTTTCTTTTACTATTTGTGATAGTATTATTACATTGATCGATTTCAAATATAATAAAACACTTCTTACAGTTCATAGAAATATAAATTTTATTTATTAATTTTCTAAATCTTCTTGCACGAATATTAATGGGATTCAATGTATATTAGATATTTTTGAGAAACATTTCTAATTCTTATCCATATTTATGTAAATATTATTACTAATCTGTCAATCGATATATTATCATTTACTGTCTCGAGGTTGGTTTGAGAGTTTGAATATTTTATGAATTTTTCAAGTAAAATTTGATTACCGTATGTAAATATCCTGGTGTAGGGATGAAAAATTGCTGCAGTTAATTCTGAAACGTTTATGTAAAAATTTCAACTCGAAATAAAATATCACAGCACTATGTCGTCTGATCGTTCGTTGTGCAATTATTAAAAAGTAGCTATATATAGAAAATTTAAAATAACTGCAATTGTTCAGTCTAAAGAGGATACTTTGTGGTAAAACGTAAGTAGTAATATGTTAGAACACAAATCGTAATTTCCAGTCCAATTATAATTTTTTGGGTGTGTGTGAAATAAATAATATTCATGCAAATAAATAACAATAATCAGACAACTGTTGAAAGACTGAATATTGCGAAAAATTAATTTTCCTGCAATTTTTACACTCCTGTTTCTATCGCAGTCGGTAGGACTCGAACCTACGCTCCCAGAGGGAATCTGATTTCTAGTCAGACGCCTTAACCACTCGGCCACGACTGCTGCCGTTTCCTGACTAAAATATAGAAATTAATATTTTGAATATAACAATGCTTTGTAACAATACTTTATATAATAGAGCATGTAGTTTTTAATTCATTACTAGTAATTCGATATACTTAAAAATTAATATTTCAAATATTTTAAAAGCTTTCTATCTTTACTCATTGCTAGTGTTACTAAGATTAGAAATACAGAATATTCTGTGATCTACGGATAACAAATATTATAGTTTATCTCCATCTCGTTATTACAATTCATATCTCAAGCAACAGAATAAAGGATATTATTTTCACTTCAAATCTAAAAAAGAATAATAAGAAAAGGCCATTTTTACCATTGTATGGAAATAAAAAATTCCTTCAGAACCTATAAAAGCATCTCCAAGGAACAAAAGATTCCTTTATGACTTTGCCGAGAAACGATGGAAAAGTTGTCAAAAATGAGTCGAAATATGTGAAAATGAGACTGATCGAACGTACTCGAGCGTCATCGTCGTTTCGTCGTCATCCTCTTCGGTGTCAAGTCAGTAATCAGTTAGATGGACTGTTATATAGCAAATATTTAGAGACTATATCACGAATCTAAAAATAATGCATCAATTCTAAACGAACAGTTGTCAGAAGTCGATACGTACAATCAATTCGAAGCGCCTGATATTTTCTTCGTGAATCGTGGTTTTTGAGGCTCTCTGGAGAAAGTCTGTTGCGGCCCTAGGACCGCAATGTCCCAGGTCAAGTGGAGGACTGTTTTATGTCTTTATTGCCAGCGTCCCTTGACTTGTATACACTCGTCGTCACCTAAGCCACCTACTTGGGTAAATCGTAGTAAGGACCCAAATTGTTTAAACAACCACCACCACCGAAAGACGTTGAAGCTAGCACACGCCCCTAATATTATTCACGACCAATAAAATGACACACAGCCACCTCTTACATTTTCACCGACCAATAAGTAGAATAGACAAAACTTATAAAACCACCGACAGAGCAGTCACGAGGAGTTCCCCTAAAAATCCCAAGAAGACAGGATAATCATCACGACCAGACTATCATCCAGGACCCAGCATCAACTCAGCGCAGGACACAGCCACACCTCAGAACTTTGTAGTTCAACCATAACCAGGCCTAGCTCTATTAATTTAGAGTAGGCCGCATCCCAGCAACACTGCCGCATCTGCGCAAACGAGCCTTACAACCCTGCGAAACTCCCCGAGCGAGTTGCAGTGTTCGGGACGCAACAAAGTAATAAGAAGAGAATGTTACGGCCCTAGAACCGCAATCTCCCAGGTCAAGTGGAGGACTGCTTTATGTCCATATTGTCAGCGACCCTTGACTTGTACATAATCAGCGTCACCTAAACCACCACTTGAGTAAACCGTAACGAGGATTGATATATTACTCTTAGACGACAGGCATAAGAACCTAAAATGTTTAAACAACCACCACCACCGAAAGACGCTGAAGTTAGCATACACCCCCAAAATCATACCAACCAATCAGCAGACAGACGAACCTTATAAAACTACCGACAATGCATTCACAAGAAGATTCTTCTAAAAAAGCTCCATCACAGCATCATCATCGAGACCCACCAACTACTCAGCGCAGGAGGCTGTCTACTACTATAGAACTCTGTGCAGTTCAACAACTAGGTCTACCTCCATCAAGTTAGAGTAGGCCGCACCCCAGCAGCATTGCCGCAGCAGCGTAGCGGGCCTTACAACCCCATGAAACTCCACGAGCGAGTTGCAGTGTTCGGGATGCAACAGAGAATTTATTAGAAAAATGCCATCATTTGCAGATGAATTTCGGAAACCATTGAATAAGCCAATCATTTACGACTCGTTACAAATGTAGCGTCGCGATTGAACCTTTGATGGATTCGGAAGGGTTGTAAATACGTCTCGCGACCTCGTCGTGTTGCCCGCCAAATTAATAGTGGGCAACTGTTTAAATCTTCCCCTAACTGCCTGAGATTGATGATTTTGAGAAAATTGTCGCGTGACAGCCGTAGGGTACGCTTCGAAGGTTGGTCCGAACTGCCTTATCCGAAATTCGAGAACGTATCGACTCGATTGAATTTTACGATCGAACTGCTTGATCAAATTCGAGTGAACTGATGGTGAATTGACGACGATTGAAGTCGAACTGGTTGACGTTTTGAAGAAAAGTGGTGTCTTCGACGATTCGAAGAGAAGTGCGCTCCTCGATTTTCCTAAGATCGGTCTTAGGAAAAATCGGGAGCTCACCAAATATAATTGGCTGATTTGACCAAGGGCGTTCCCTTGGTCCGCGAATCGGTCACCTTGAAGGAAGGGAAGGTTCCCTCAAACGAAGACGGTAGTGGAGGAAACCCTGTCCTTCAAGGTGAGGTACGTGGGGTCCAACCACGCACTGGTGACCCCATCGGCAGTTTATGGCCCCTAGCTAGGGCCTGAGGCTTCCAACGTGTGCGGACCACGTGAGGCCCTCAGGTCTATTGTCAGCCAAGTCTTAAGAACCGTCGCCTAATTTCGTTAAATTAGGATTTTCCAAAAATCTCGTTTACCACGACACGAGAAGTCAGAATAAAGGTGAAAGCATTCAATCATGTTGAAGGCATGAAGAGGAAAATTCCGAAAATTGTTCGTCTCTAAAGATCTGGCTGTTGGAAGACCGTAACGGGTCTTCCTTGTTCCACGACTGAACAACAAGAAATAAGTAATTAATGGACGCATAAAAAGCTGTTTTATAAATATATTCAAAATATTAGATTGGCCATCTTATTCCATGACTTCGAAATAGCTGGTTTCATTCTAAACGCAATGTTTCATCCAATACGTACCTCTGCCCTTAACCATCTAAATACAGACTGGATTTTGCAATATTCGAATCAGATTAAATCTTTCGGACAACTGTTACATATAGAAAACATGAACATAAAGCGAAAAGATTTCCAACACATAGAAATCGTGCAATTAGATCTTGTCGATATTAAGTTACGAAGCTCTATGCTTACATAAAACGGAGATTTTGATTTCCAAATTGCAACACCATCATATCGCATAGATTATCAAATAATTGCAACTCTGTAGAACTAAATAACAGCATTTAACTAAAAACGAAACTGCGTCTATGGCATTCGAATACTTTAAAATATTTTGTATACATATTAATTGATAAAAGTGAGACTGAAGACCACTCTTGCACACATGTGGATGCAAAGTTGGGGAACGCGTTGTTGAAGGAAGACAATGAAACATGACACTCGAGTATGTTTCACCAGTCTCATTTTCACATATTTTGACTCACGTTTCACAACTTTCCTGTCGTTCCTCGAAGAAGTGACAAAGGAATTTCTTGTCCCTTGGAAGATGTTTTTAAAGGTATCCTCCTGTAGGAATTTTTCATTTCCAGGCGATGTTGAAAATGGCCTTTCTTTAGCATCCTCCATTAACTATCGCTTTTTGCCTTTTGGTTAAGCATAATGGATACTTTATCATTGTTTTCTACTAACACGATGAATATTTTTATATATAATCGTAGTGCGACCATAAAATTTTAGGACTAAATTTGGAATCGATTAATCATTCATTAAAACAATTTTATTTCTCTTTAACTTTCGGTATATTCTTCGGTTTAAATTTATGTATCGTGCAGCATAATCATAAAGCTCCTAAATTCTATTGTAGAAATTATTTATTGTATCAGTATTTAACTCGCGTTATACATCGGTGTGGTTATTTTTGATAAAATCAAAATGACGTGCCTTTAAGTGGAACTTCAATTTGGGAAATAGATTATCGTCGGCAAGTGCCAAACCTGGTGAGTAAGAGTGGTTAAGAACTGTAACGTTATTTTTTGCAAGAAATTCCTTAACGATAGCCACGTTAAGAGAAGGAGCATTGTCATGCAACGAGAATCAATCACTGGATTTTCCAATCTCAGGTCTAACCCGTTCAATTTTTGCTTGTGTTAGGCTCGTATGTTATCTTCTTAACCCCTTCGAAATCAAATTTTTTTTGTACACTAGAAAAAATTTTCTTTTTTGCCAATTATCTCTAATAGAAGTCTACATAAGTTTCACGTGACATTTTATTACTCTAGGTCAGCGATTTTATCGTATAGCGTGTATGAACTAATTATTAAAATTCTGTGGCGCACCAGACATATTGTAACTAAACATTTCTCTCATTTTTTCTTATTTTCAATGTCGGTCGTTCAAATCTTGATCATTTTATTTAAGAAATGTACACGATATAATATATGGAATACGCATGTGCAGTAATGGCGATTATGAAGCGAAGGACGATATTAAATATAAAAGAACGAACAAAGACTAAATATCCAGGTATCGTGTGTTCTAAAATTTGTACGATAACCTAAAAATTCTTGTGATACGCCAGTATGTCATGTCAAACTGACTAAAAATTGCCTTTAACAATAGTATAGAACAAATGTGGAGGAGACACCTTCGTTTTAACCCTTTGCACTCGAGGGACACCTCTCGGACGCCATTTAATCAGATTCTAAAGATGGATGTTAATTAATATATCAAATTCACAATTACTCAACGATGCTTGGAATATAGAAGTAAAATAATTCTACGTCTTAATTTGCATACGATTTCTTATTTACCGTTTTAGAAATATCGTCGACATTATGGCAGAAAATTTTCCAATTATTATTTTTCTGTAACAAAAAGATCGCCGAGTGTAAAGGGTTAATTACATGCGAGAAAAAATTTGTTGGATCACCGCACTTCATACAGAAATTAATATGAAATTAACCGGTAAGAAGAAGAAGAGCGATGATTTCAGGATTACAGTAATTGAAGCATTTGGATTCAACAAATTCAATTTTATGGAAAATCTATCGGTTTCTATCATCTCATTCGACCCAATTGCTAAAACAATCATATCTACAGAGATTTTAGGTAAGGTATTATTTGTACTTTTCCTTGGAGTAGAATACATTGGTCAAAGAATTGCTATTTAGACAAAATGTTATAGAAGTTGATTCTGCTGAGCAATAGCTATCGAAAGGTGAAATTGATTACAACCATTTTAAACCTATTTTATATTAGACGAAATAAGGGAAACATATTTTGCAAAAACTAATTTTACGTAAAATATTAGATTAAAAATGTCATGCTTAAGAATGTTTATCGAAATTGATGAATAGCATATTGAATGCCTATAGTAGCATTTTGGTAATGTTGAATACATAGTGAACAATGAATTATACTTTCATCTTACTTCGTTGAGAAGAAAATAAATTTCGTCTATTAAAGTAATTTAAATGTCATAAGAATATATTGTCATATTTATTTTTAGAACCCGTATTTGATCATGATTTGAGAAATGTGTTAGTATTTTACATAAACAAAGAGACGTTTGACACCTGAAAATTTACCATGTCTAAAAACATTTTATACTACTCTCCAATAATAAAATCAAAATATTTTTTAGCTTAACACACTTTCAGCGTAAAAATTTTAATAGTTTTCATATAAAGTGGAATATAGTTGAGCTACATACATCTTTCCTTCGTTCATATATAATAGAATTATAGACATAAAATTATGTGTCATTTGAAATCATAAAATTTTAATGTATAACATATTCGGCACCGTCAATGGTCGAAAATGGAGTTGTGCGTGGAGGATGAGTCAACTGGGTCACATTCTGAAAATAAAGCAACAAATGGAAGCACGTCACGCCAATTTTTATATTTATATTTTGTGTAATCAATTTCCTCTCCAGGTGGTCTGCAAATTGCACTCCCCATTGTCACAGTGTCACTGTGTGTGTGGACCATATTTTACTAACAATGAGAACACGATGTATTCGAAGCGTTTCTTTTCGAGGATTGCTATAGATTAATGTTGGCAATCAATAATTCAGCAGTTTATGAACGTATTTAATATTCTACAAGTAATTTTCCCTATACAATATTCTATACTCCGCGAGTCACTCTTATGCAAGCATATAAAACATAAAAATGTTCCTCTGAACATTTGATGTATATTAAAGCATGCATTATTTTCATTAAATTTTAATTTGTAATTAAAGATCAAGTATGCGATCTACTAATGACACATAATTATTCCAAATAAATATACAAATAAATATAAAGCATATCACAATGATAGCTTTAATAATAACAAATAGAGAATATTACAATTAGATTTTACAAATTTCGATTTAAAACTGATTTTACAGTGAGAAGTTTTAATTTAGATAAGTAATTTTAAAAATATATTATATTTAAAATCGATGTAACGCTAAGATTGGAGAATATAGATTAAAGGATGATTAATGCATATAATTCTGCACGTTAATGCTGATGGAAATACGAATAATTTAATTATATATGAACTAGAGAAATTAGGACACATTAATTACTTTGAAGTCATGAAAAGCTTAAGTAATTAAGTATGTCAAAGTACGGAATGCCTATGTGATTAAACATTATACTGCGTAATATAGTCAATTAATTTGGGTGATTAATTTAAAACAATAGAAGCGATTAATATTAACATCTTTAAAAATCTAACAACATTTACAGTTATACAAGAAAAACAATATAAATGTAAATAAGTGGCCCATATAAAATTCATACTAATTGTAATGGAATTAAAACAATATACTTCAATTAAATTTCAGTTGTTCAAAATATATGTGTAGTGATTTTGTATGTATGTATGTATACCTATCAAGAGTTAACATTTGATGGAAAATACATTAAAAATATTTTATATTTTGACACAATAGCATATAGAATATATTTAAAAAGAACAAATGGCTATTGTGATAAACACCCATAAACGTTGAAAATATACATATGTGTAATACAGTATTTTCCGAATAAATATAATTCGCATTGCTATCTCGTCAGATACTACGCTATGGTTTTGCAGGAAAATTTAATGATCACTTACGTTTGTACTTACTTATTTACATAATCATAATGTAATATTCCTTGTGCAGTGACTTCTTCCCATATTAAGCGATACATAAATTTCCATAGATAAATTTCTAAAGATAAAAGTATAGATAGATAGAAAATAGATAAATACCATGTCATCAGCTATTGAAAATTAGACTTAAGCGTTATTTTGCTTCACTTTGAAACAAAACTTAATTGTAAAATCGTCAATTTGTTATTCAAATTATAGTGTCAACGGTATAGAAAGGTCGTTAATCAATTGGGGATTAATATAAACGTGTAGTTATCGAGACAAACTATTAACTGTAACTAATTACACTTATAACTGTTTTTCGAATGTCGAAGTCAAAATTACAATCCTAAGTGCCGCAGCATGAATTGAAGCTTTAATTTACGATCTCACTATATCATAACAGATTAATTTATGACTTTGCTGTATCATGGTCGCTAGCAATATTATTAGAGCTATCATTCGTATATTTAATTGAAATAATTGTTTTATTAATCCTCATTATGTTGAAAATAGAAAAATATTTAAATTATAGATGTGTATAGAGAGTCAAATAAAAGTGAAAGTCAATATTAGTGTCGTTAGGAACATTTATATATTTTTACTGCAAATTAATATCTATGATAAGTTAATTACAAAAATCAAAAAGACTGAAATCTGTTATTTTGACTGCGTTCGTAGTTTTAGTGTTAGGACAGGCGCCAAAATTCCACTTATTGCTAGCCAATACTTTGTTCTAATAAATATAATAGAAATATTTCTTACACCGTTTAAGTGTAAATTCTGTGTCCCAATTATCGTTATGCTCACTCGAAAAATACTATAATAGCGCAATCTCGCAATGTCATGTGACTGGCAGTCAAGTGATAAGCTGAAAATATCGTAATGTCATCAGAATTAATTGTGCGAATACGAATTTGAATGACTGTCTTTTCGCCTGAAGTAGAGAAGCCTTGTGACAGCTTAAGTTTATGATGGCCAATTAACGATGACGACTTGGGAAAATTCCGAATGTAATCTCCAGATATATCGACCACACGAGCACTACTAAAGACATCAATCAAGATTATTTTCTTCTCCTATTAAAGATTAAAGAAACAGATATTATTAATTTTCCCCAATTTCTTCGATTCAAGTGTGGACCTACCAGATTCCGCAATGAAAATAATTACTAAACTACTGAAAAAAATGTTGAAAATAATCAAGGATTGTAAAGAAATAAACACTGGCAGATATGATACGAAATATAAATAATTATGAGGCCCATGGTGCGAGTGTAGTTACCCTCATCAAAGAAAGGAGCAAATAATATATAAATAGTAATATTAATAACATATATTCATTACGTAGTGAAACTGTAAACAATTCTTACAATTTGAATACTATTATTCTTTCGAAACTTAAATAATTTCCAATTATAGTTTAAATAAATTAATGAATAAATTCTTTATTTTGGAATCACTTCTAAAGCATCCTTTATATGAAAATTCTTTTGTACAAGAATTATTTATTTAAATGAGACACATAATATAATATATACATTTCCCGCATAAATGGAAATTTTCTGTCGATTTGAAGTTAATAATTGACAAATAATTTTTCCTAAAAACTTTATTTCGCGTATCAAGTTGGACGTTAGGTCTTGTAAAAATGGATTATTCTGTTACTGATAATTAAGTGCTTTTTCAGACTTTGACATAAAATATATATCATTTTATTTCAAGGAATGAAATTGATCCTGAAACATGTTCATATGTAAAAAAAAATATAAGTATATGCACAATATAATGCGTTTTACCGTACCATAAATCTTACTCAAGACACATAAATTTTGTAGACTACCTAGGATATACCTAGTATATCACAAGAATGGTGTTATATAAGAGTGCAGTCACGAATTATAGAAAGGAAAAATTTTAGAGAAGAAAAATTCTTAGGAAGTGACAATTAGAATTTCAAGTAGTATCGGACAAAGTCAGAGATTTGACACACACGAACGTTGAAACCAACGATTATTTTGACTATCGATCCGGATCCACGATATATATCACACAAGAAATCTCGTGAGACGACAAAGCGACAAGAGGAGTCTGTCCATCTCATCAACAGTCAAACAATCCTTATCAAACAGTCCAACCGCTATGTATGACCACTTTGGATACACTAGAACCAAAACTGCGTGCAGAATTCCGCTTGCAGACTAATCAATTAAACCTGCATTCCATTCGCGGGCCTTCTCGCGAGGCATGCACAGTATTTTCAGAAATTCTTCGGTCCGTTTTCCTCAATCCGCTCAGCAATATTACCCATTTGCCTACAACAAATACGCAGAGTCCATGAGCAAATCGACAACCGAGCCAAGGCTCGCTCAACAATGCGGTCGGTAACGATTTATGAACAGGCTATTAAATCTAGCAACCGAATACCAAATGTGATACGATTACGCTTTGAAAAATAGATAACGCGCGACGTATGTTGACCAGGGTCAATTGCATTATCCGTTGCGCCGGAGTGCTTCCGGTAAAAAGAAATTATCGGGCGAACGGTGGCAGGAAATGCGGGCATTAGCGCGAATGTGTCGGAGATAAACACGCAATTTTGCAGAAATTTGATCGCAACTCGGTTATGGGGCCGAAATTCGGGCAATGGCGGATCTTAATGACGCGCGACTCGCGATAGACGTTCGCTGGGAACCCCTCGTACCTTACCGGAGTAATCGAGCAGAAATGAAAAATTGCGACCCGGTCAAGTGGATGTGCAAACCGTAGCCAGCTTTTTTTTTCTTTAATCTCGGCTGCGGTATGATTTGATGGCCGTCGATCTAGGTGCGATGGATTTTGATACGATCGGGGATAAAAAGAAACACGTATGACGCAGGAATTTGTTCAGATTGAAATGTAGTAGCATCAGAAGTGGGTTTTCATCGATCATTGATTATTGGAAGAATGATACATCGGTGGGAAGATTGCGGAAGGTGCGATTGGAAACTAGAACTTGGATAGCAGGGTTATTCGTTAAATAGATTATGCTTTACACCGTTTAACTGCTACTGCCTCTTATGGTGAAAATATTATCTTGCTTTCGAATATAATTTTCTGTAATTAGATTCAAGATGTTTACGATTATTGGCATGAAGGCTGTATCAAATAAAAATTTAATTGTAAACGCAAACAAAGCCGGAGTACGAAATTTACATTTAGGTAATTTAAAAGTATGTATAGTATGTTCCACGAATTCCAGCACTGGAATATGTTATCTTAAACAATATATGCAAATATATGGGGAATTGAAAATTTTAAGAAATGCGAAATATGATACGAATGATATTTTCTACGAGTGAAAATATAGAGCAGATTTGGAATTATTATGAATCGTTTCATGAAACAATGTCTCTCATTAGTACGCATATATTCAAAAAGGTTTCAAAATAAAAGTATTAAGTCATACCATAAGTTTGTGCTATTTTACACTCTTCTATTTAAAATTATATATAGGACATAACTTTAAATATTTTTTAAAAATGTAGTCGCTCTATCGTTTTACAACTTCTTCCGATTTTGTTGGCAAAGACATGATCCCACGGCTATAAAATTTCTTTGGATTTTTATTAAAATACCTCTTAGAAACATTTTTCAATGTGTCAGTATAGACGTATTCTTTGCTTGTTAAAACATATTGTAGAGAACGAAATGGGTGCTAATCCGATAGAGCAATATCCGGCGATTAAGGTGGATGTGTTAGAATTTCCCGGCCGAATTCACTTAATTCTTTTTGTACACTTTTTGCCACGCGATAACATGGCGTTATCGTGATGAAAGATTGCATTGTCCTGATTTAAATGTTTCGCACGTTTCCCTACTATATTTTCCTTTAATTTTTCTAACCGAGCACAGTAAATGGCGGCATTAATTGTCTGATAATTCGCTAATAACTGAAAAGAACGAAACTTCGTGGTAATCCCACCATACGGAAATTAGAACCCTGCGTGATTGCAAACACTATAACATTGTATGAACATTATATAAAATCCACTTTTCATCCCCAGTCGCGACGCGTATCACAAAACGATCTCTTTCATTGCGTGCAAGTAATTTTCGCAGTGTTTCCTTTTCGGAACTCTGCAGCATCAGATGCCGAAAATGAATTTGCGTTTCGCGCATGATATCACACGGTGTAAAACGTCAAATATTTATGATTCTTTGATTTCTTGCTCTCGACAGTCTTCTTTCGACTGGACAGAACCATGACACTTAGTTATTGTACCCGCTTATCCTTATGTTTATAAAACGCGACAAGTAAAATGTAAGTAACACCGTGGCATGAACTTATGGGATGATCTTGTGGTAATGGTTACATAGATTTTTAACCCCTTGCATTTTTTGCATTTTTCTTTGCATCGGCGATTTTTTCGTTACAGGAAAATAGTAATTCGAAGACTTTCTGCCATAATGTCGACGATATTTTCAAAATAGTATATAAGAAATGCAAATTAATTGGAAGACGTAGAATTATTTTATCTAGATATTCCACGCGTCGTTGGGCAATTTAAAATTTGAGATATTAATTAACAACGATCTTTAAATTCTGATTAAATGGTGACTGAGAGGCACCTCTCGAGTGCAAAGGGTTAAATATATCTGTATTGGAATGAGTGGGACAAGTATAGATGGGATGGAAATATCTAATGAATTCAGGTTATTATGATAAATGAGTATGCGTGTAATGATTGAGGTGTTGTGTGAATTGTGTATGAATGTAATGTATAGAGGAAAAAGAAAGAGAGTGATTTGAGATACGTTAGTTGCAATTGAGTTTTAATAGTGAGAAGACGTGTGAGCATGCGATTGAGATAAATTAACTATATTTCAAATTTCAGGTTATTATGATAAATGAGTATGCGTGTAATGATTGAGGTGTTGTGTGAATTGTGTATGATAATATTTGTCTAATATTTGTCTTTGATAATCTTTGTAATTAAATAAATAATTGTTCTTATTGTTATTAAATTTCATCCACCACTAACAGACCTAATAATAGGACAATCTAGATCGAATAATATCTTGATACTCTTATACACAGAAATCGCTATGCAATTGAAATTGAGAATAAAATGTTTATAATTACATTTTATAACACAAATTTGGTATCTAAATAGACTATATAGTGTGCTCCTTTAAACTTTATAACTTCTGTAAGTAACATATATTTGGAATATTAACGTTAAATCAAATACTTATAAGTAATTAAATAACTGGCCGTGATAAATGAAACTTGTTACATATACATAACAGGAAAAAATAGAATTATTTTTGTCAAATATTGCAGTATTGGTCATACACAGGGTCTGATAATTTGTGCCATACCAAAAGGGGAACGAGATAACGATAAGTCGAGAGATGTAATAAAATTTGTTGTTTTCTGCTTTGAGGTTAAAAGTTCACGGAATTTGCATTGTTTTATTCAAATCTTAACACTGCGAATTTCGTTGTAAACTATTCGTGTTTATTTATTTATTTCAAATACGATTTCATCTATAATTGGTAGATCGAATAATAGAATGGCACAAAAGATTATCACTTTCTAAATTGCGCCAAGAAGAATATAGTCCACATCGAAATTCATAAAATTAAACATGAAATAAAATGCCTAACTTATAAAATTTTAAATTCATTTTCTCGAAACGAAAGAATTTTATTCTTTCTTTTCGACTTATTTTTAGATATAAAGAAAACTTTTTGATATAAACTTCCTATCCGCATGTATCGCCATTTCCCAGACATTCTAAGTATTCAAAGGAAAGTCATGAAATCGAATGACGAATACGATAATATCGAATACAGAATGTATAATCAAACTTTAGAAACAGTGCTTTAAGCAATGGTAGGTTTAATATCAGTAAAACAAATTCGACAAGATTTAAATTATTATACTTACTTTTAAGCAAAGAATAGAAGAAACTATTGAATAAATTGAATAAATCACACTTTCCACGTTACATACTATAAATTTACTAAAATTCCAAATATGAAATAAATTAAACTTGGAAATTAGCTATAAATAATGTTGAAGGGGCCATTCATCTCTGTTCTAAGAACTGTGTTATATCTCGGAACATTTCTGTAATTCGTTCACGCAGTATGTCAACTCAAATGTTATTTATAAATTGTTCAATATGAAAGCAAGCTGCGATAAGTTTTACTGATGGAAAGTGATCGATGATAACGCAAATATGGATAAAGTCACGATTTACGTCAGATAAGATTAAATAAAACAAGTAAGCTGGACACATTGCGAAGTTTAATAGAAAACTCGGTTTTTTATATAAGTACCAATATTATATTTTGCCTGCGATATCGTCTAAATCCTAGTTACAGAGTAAAGCAATAAAAGCACACAGCAGTTGTATGTCAACGTATCAGATAAAGGGTTAAGAGCTAAGTGAACCGTAACATTAATTTCTTTATGCTTAAGAAAATATTTCTTAAGATTTTATAGTTTTCATTTTAAACTCGTTTTGATGGTTAAATTAGCTGTAATAATCATGCTTGACAAACTATAAATGTACATAATTGTTCGTTTAATTAAATATTTAATTGTTTAATTATAAATAATATTTGATGATAACAAGAAGATATCGATTTTAATAAATGTTGAAAGGGATGTTAATTTAAATATTATTGTTTCTTTTATATATATATTTGTAAATAAATATTTTTCTATAAACCTTATAAACTTAATAATAATTTTTAATTAAATAAATTTGATATAA
This sequence comes from Eufriesea mexicana, assembly GCF_001483705.2. Classification (NCBI taxonomy): domain Eukaryota; kingdom Metazoa; phylum Arthropoda; class Insecta; order Hymenoptera; family Apidae; genus Eufriesea; species Eufriesea mexicana. The sequence continues at coordinate 520,627 of NW_016909472.1, read as the reverse complement.
ATTTAATTAAGTTTTACGAATTACTTTTGAGAGATTTTTGAAAACTATGTAATATCAAGAAATGAATAGTTAACGAAACTTAACGTGAGTAATGTGAATAATACGTAAGTGAAATGAATGATGTATGATCAGACGTGACGGGAATAAAGTTTTCTGTAATTCTTAGATGGTGCATAATTTTGAAGACATAAATTCTCACCAATAAAAGCTCAGGAAGTATGGAAACTTATTTTGCTTAAAAATTCGAAGCTATATTTTGCGATTAAAATTATTCCGTTAATTAAGAATTTTGTTTAGAATTCATGTTACACCTCCATTTTTTCCAGAAACGGTTATAAAGTATTGCTCTTTATAAAAACAAATACGATTTCGTGTTAAACAAAATCAATGTTAATGCAATTATTTTAATAGCAGTATGTTAATTTTACAAATGGATTGGAAACTCAAGGCAATATAACATGTCCTGAAAATGTTTCTATAGAAGTATAATTTATATTCATTATACAAAGTTATAATTTATATTTATATAAAATAATATTTATTTAAAATCATTTTTAAATAACATCTGTCTTCTAGAATATTTTATTTGAATAATAATTTATAATTGTTCGTAAGAAATTATTTTATCTTCTCGTTTGATTAGTAATATAGGACTAATCTTAGAAAATATTAATGCCAAAAGAAACAATTTCTCTAAATTTGAACAGTAAACATTTAATGGCGATAATCACACGTAACTTTCATGCAATGTAGGATTATAAATCACTATGTTTATATTTATTTTAAAGAAGTACCAACTGATTTAACACGTATTTCTATAATCCATACAGATATCTTCCAGTAACATGGAAAAGTATCATGTTGATGACGTATTTACTAAAAAAAGTAATAAAACTTCAGATAAAAGATATTTAAACTAACTTAACTTCAAATAAAGATTAAAGATATTAAAGGATATTTAAAAGAAAGTTCTGTAATCAAACAATTTAAAGAAAAAGGATAATGAAAGGAAAGCATATCAACTTTATGAAGATACTCAATTATGAAATAATAAATATTACAAGATCAAGATAATTTGCAAATAATAAATAATTATTTGAAATAATTTTTATTTGACTATATATTATTTGTTTAAATCCTTATTTTATTAAAAAATTATTCGCTTGTTTCGAGTAAAATGTGAATTTTTATTCTGTTGTCATTATTTGCTTGTTAAGTCGTGAAATAACGTTTCGTTAATATATTTATTCTCGAGAAAAGAAATACCATATTGGCAAACCCGCAACCCAGGTAAAACGCGATGGGACCTCGACGTTTGGCGACCATCTTGCTACCAGGAAACTGTTGCAACTCCCACCATTTATCCCAACCAGTGGAACAATACTTGACCCTACGAAGAGTTCTTATGGACTCGAAACTTTGTAACATTCTCGCAAGAAACACACGACAGACAAGGAACACAGGAGAGAAACAAGTCACTCTCGTACAGCACACATAGAAACAAATCTACTCGCGAACACTATACATGCTCCCTCAACATCAAGGCGTTGTCTATCACACCACTGAAAAATACAGTCGACTACACGCTTCAAGAACTACACAGTTTCCCTTTGGATCTGTCGCTAGCCGTCGTCAAACAAGACTGACTAAGTGACAAAACATTTTTAACAATGAAATTTCAAATTTTATATAAAGATGCTGTTCAGCATAACTTCGCTAGCATACTCTACAGTTAAAATATAAACATAAGTTATATTTAAGCATTATTAAGCATTATAATTTCAATTTAAAATATCATTCTTTAATACAGGTATGAAACTGTCACGAACGCAATTAAACAAAAATAATAGGTTTGCACACGAAGGATGTGTTATTTAATTAATCGGTCATGTACATTATTTTCGCTGCTATTAGAAGCAGAAAAATATGATTAACATGTCATGATCACGAAATATGGTCGCAACCATCCGTATTGCATATTATATGCTCCGTTTAAGACGCTCAAAGGGCTAGCCGATCCTTTAGGACTGACAGGGACCTAATGTTCCTTGAGTAACTCACTAAGTAACTCAGGAAATGTAAATTCCAATCAGGGCTCCTAAATGAGTCTGCACCGAGTCTCCTGGCAGAATTGGAATGCTTGAATGAAGGTCACTACTAGACTAACGATAAATGTTCCTAATTGAATCTATGCTCAGACTGATTTGCTGAATTTATAAGAGAAAATGTGATAGAGTTTGTCAAATGAAATGTGACGAAGTGACTAATCCTGATTGGTCTGCGTCTTTGAATAACTGATGACTTGTATAATCCGTCGATTCTAACTAATCTGAATTTTCAAATAATATGAATTAAACTAGCTGAAGTAATATCCTTCCATGTGTCAATAGTTAACATTTTGATCGAGAGTCCAACAAGGTTCTTGATAAGTTAAAGAAACAAGAAGCAACACTATACTGACTTGAGTTGTCTAAAAATAGATAAATTTTATGAATTTTTTTCATAATTATTACATAAAGTACCAATTTTACTTGCCCTCCTTTTCTTGGCCATTTTATATTAATATAATTTAATATAACTTATATAGTCATATTAATATAACTTTCAGCGTCATTTTGTAATTTTATTACGCAAACAATTTTACAAAATCGTGGAATTATTGTTCATGACCGAAACCTCATTTTTCAGAATAGAAATAGTTTATCACTACATTCTGTAAAATCTGGAACATTCGAGATAATTAATTCTTTACAATTCATGGCTAGAAATTTATTATCGAACGTATACGATTTCATTCTTTAAAATTTTAAAAATTATAAAATTGGCACTGGCAGGAAAAGCATTTCTTCGTGTGAAAAGAATAAGCAGTACAATTTCTTCGAAAATAAAATCAACGAGGTATAAAATAATTCTATACTCTATTATAGAATGTTTAATATAATATTCCGTAAGAATTTAAAGAAAATATGAAGTCCTAGAGATTTTATGGCAGCTAAATTCGAAAACACAGCTTTGAGAAGAACGCTAGAGACGGTTTAAGATAACATTTGTGCTTGACGAAGAATAATTTTTGAATTCTGCTTTCGTTTAATTACTCAAGGTTTATACAGCAATTCTTCTGCTTCAGAAAAATCCTCGGTCATTTCCTTTCTCTTGGATTTCAACATTTGTCCAACTCCTTTGTTACATCTTCCCGTTTTTGCTGCTACGTTACATAGGCCTTGTTCATCCATTATTTCTCGTAAGTTGCATCTCGTTGTTCCAATATTTAGATTCATTATTCGTATTATTAATAAAATATTATCGTAGTCGTCGTAAATGTGCTAGTGGATACAATCGGTATTCTAATATGAATACTTATTATTCACATACCATTCGCAGGTTATTTATGCAATCATAATTTACGACTCTTATCAATAAACTATATTCGTATTTTATGGCATCCCGTGTATGAAGCAGAGCTTTATATATTAAAATTTATAAGAAAACAAAAGTGTTTAGATAATGGAATTGTCTGATAATAAATAAATCCCTTTTTAAGAGGGTAGGACAGTTTGAAATTTTGAAAAAATCGATTTTTTTGTCTTAAATAGATGTCTGACGTCTTAAAAGTAATATACGAAAAGTCCTAGCCTTTAAGACAAATTATTTTGGGATGTAAGAAGATTAAAACCGATTCGCGGTCTCGCGTGCCGTGATGCATCGGCAGATGGATAACGATTTGACTACTCTGTGACAATCTATCTATCTATCTGTCTATTACACATCGTAATTTCAAAAAAGTCAAAGATTCGACATTATATATGTCTATTTTTTGGCTGCTTTGAGTGGATTGATCCAAAATTAAAACGAAATTTTGATAATACTATTTACTGTTTAACTCCAAAATTCACTTAGTGTCGTTACAAACGCGAAAATTGCTGTTTATATTGATGCTAATATTTTCAATAAAGGCTTTTCCGGTGTCTTGTGAAATATGAGTACTATGAATTTAATCATGAAACCAATTGTTGCTGCACAATGGATCATACTCGACGAAAAAATTATTAAAATACCTAATAGTCGATCGTTTATAAACTCGGAAACAGGTCGAATGGCCCGTAGATCCAGTATCAGTGGTGGAATAAACTAAACTCGAAGCAGATGGTCATATCTACGAGATAGCAATGACTAATTAGAGAAAAATTATGTTGCAAAACTTTAAACGCGTTTTTCTTGAAATTATTATGTTGTCCCAAAAGTTCTTTCCGCGTCACGCTATGTATGTCCTCGAGTCGGCTATGTTTGTAAACATGCAGGATTACCTATTCTACATTTATGGCATCGTTTTCAGTCGTCTCACAGCTTTTTCAAAGTACGTTTCGTTGGTGACAAGGTCTCTTTTAAAATCTTTTTCTACGCAGTTCAATATGGATAGCCAAAAGGAGCATTTGCGGCATGTTATGCTTCATTGCTTTAAAAAAGGTAGCAGTGCAAAGGACACTGTAGACGAGATTTGCACCGTTTATGGGAGTGGTACCACGACTATGCTATACTACGACCTTGCCCCATCCGATTATCACTTGTTCCTTTCATTAAAAAATTTTCTCCGTGATAAATGTCACAAATCCGAAAGCGAAATAAAAACGCACCTCGATGAATATTTTGCAAGCAGGTCTCAACAATTTTTGAAAGAGAGCATAATGAGGCTTCCTGAGAGATGGAAGAAGGTAATAGAGCAAAACGGTTCATATATAACACAATAAATCAACCTTAAACAACAAATATCGTCTATTGATTTCGCATTAAAGAAAAAGGAAGAAACTTTTGGGACACCCTAATATGTTCCTAAAACCGGCGTACAAGATATCTCAAAATCTGACCTATCAATTATTATGAAATTTTGCATATATCTTTATTATAACATTTATTAGGCATTGATGTTCGACTTTTTAAAAATTGTTAGCAATTTCAAAATTTATTAACAAAAAGCTACGAAATGTTTCGTGAAAATTTAATTAATCATACAATAGATAATAAAACAATTCGGCGTAGGAATTTTTCTATCCATGCCTTCTGCATGTTTGGAAACTTTCACCTTTATTATGACTTCTCATGTCGCGGAACACGAGAATCCATGAAAACCCTAATTTAACGAAATTAGGCGACGGCACTTAAGACTTGGCTGACAATAGGATTGCGAATTTCACATGGTCCACATACGTTAGGATCCTCAGGCCCTAGAGAGGAGCCATAAATGGCGGAAGAACCCGAAGCGGCACTTTTGGAAGGGTTCCCTCCACCACCGTTTTCGTTTGGGAGGACCTTCCCTTCCTTCAAGGTGACCGATTTGCGGACCAAGGGAACACCCTTGGTCCAATCAGTCGATAAGGAAGTACATATCTCTTTGACGAACTCCCGATTTCCCTAATTCAGGTCTTAGAAAAATCAAGGAGACTCTTCCAAACGATGAAGAGAGTAGATCCACGAAAAACACAAGTCAAGTTCGATTCCTATCGTCGTATCAGAGTCTAGCATTCGACTCCAGCCGAGATCTTCCTTTTGCTTGTGACATAATTAAAACATTTGTCTAATATTAATTTGTTGGGAAATATAACGAGATCGCGAGACGGACTTACAACTCGTCAGAATTATTCCAAAATTCAATTCACGGCATACTTAAAATCAAATCTACTATAGAACAATATACGCGCTTCCTCAACATTAATGCGTTGTCTATGTAACCATAGACAACAAGAAGAAACATACAGTTCATTAAACATTCGAAAATATACATAATTGTAGGAATTTTCTTTATTGGCTCGTTTTTCCTACAAAATAACTCTATCTCCTCACACATTGACCTGACAACTACTCTGACCAATGACTTGTAGCGACCATCATTCTCGCCCTCGCCACTAGATGGACTCCGCCTTCGAGGACTTTCCCGCAAGTCCTCGGAAAACTCCCAGTTCTTATATATATAACTTTCCATCTTTCAAGTAGTATCCCCAGTGTCTAAGGCAGGGCCTGCTAAGCGAGCCTTACTGATGAGTCCGCTAGCAGGCCCGGGACGAAATGCATCCCTTCCTTTTCCTACCGTCTCTTCTAGCTACGCCAACCGCCGAGGATACCTGCGACCAACGGACATCAAACGATCGCGGGAGGGACCCTCACAGACTCAATAATCAACTTAGTAACTGACTTGTAACTGATTCTGTCTTCCAGAAGGGGCCCTTTTAATGCCCGTCCAGAAAACAAGCGCCTCCCCGAAGGAGGAGAAGAAAAAAGCTCCCTCTATCCCAAGGTCAAGGTCAAGGAGACTCCTCTATCCCAGTTAGCCCCTCCGAAGGATCACCCTAGGTTTATGCCGGGGAAAGTTAGGATTGCGCGAGGCCACCTCACGTGGCCTGGTCCCCCAACCTCCTACGGCCCATCTATCAACCAGATATTAACGGGTCCTCTAGACTTGAGTTCCAGGCGGGGCACTCTACCCTAATAAACGAGTGTCCCTCATTTACTATTCCTACATAATTTTCTCAGAGAACCGTTCATCACTAATCGACACCAAGCATGACCGACATAGTGACAACATACAGATAGCTTAGCCCTTTAGTGGTTACTAAACCATTTTCTTATATTACATTTCATTTATTGTAATAAAAATCGTGGATTTTGGTAATAAACTATAACTAGCTTCAAAATTCGTGTTTCTTTTCAGTCTTTTACTTAAGTTTATAATTCCTTTAGCGTAATTTCAGTTCAGGAATTAAACTTTATCAGTTCATGGCTTTTAATAAATTCTGTGGACAAAATATCATTATGACAGTAATTCTATGTGACACAACATACATTTGGCTACTAATAAAAGTTAACTTTATTTGAAAACGAGCAAGATATACGCAGTATCGAAGGCTTAAGGGCTTTAAACGGAAAAGAGGAAGCCAGTGAAAGTGAGTGGACAAGAAGAAAACCAGAGTAATCGGGAAAACGTTCGTGAACGAGCAGTCCACTGATGGGTCTACGATTTTTTCGATGATCGAAGAGGTAAGGGTAGCTTCATGAAAAATTAGAAAAAGCGAGGGACGATGCTTCTGAGAGGACAGTGTTGTGTCAACCTTGGTAGCGAGATATAGAAATTGTGAGGATAGTCGTTTAGGGTTGTTTTGAGATACCTTTTCTGTCTATATAATGTATATCACTGTTTAACCAACTATTTTCTTTGTGCAATCTTACTTAAATAATATACATTTAAACTAGTTACTACATGTATTCATAGTTTCTTTAAATCTAGAAATTGGTGCACCTTCATTTTCTTCTTGTCGACGACTGGAATACAATTTCGTATACACGTCTGCTTTTTGAACTTGTTAAGCTTTTCCCACCATTGTAATACTAGCGTCTGAGTAATCAGCACCTTTACTGTACACGACTGTAGATTTGTCAATGTCAAGCATTCTTGTTAATTTCCTTACCACTTCCAAGCTGTTCAATTATTTTGTATCCTGCTGCAAAATTTCCGTTTTAGTTTAATTATTATTGTGATACAATCACAATAAAATTCATATTAAATTCTTACGTTAGAATTCGTTCAACTTAATATTTTTCTCAGTGAATATCCTTTAATGAATTGTCACGTATCTAACAACGTAAAATTAATATTTCAATAACTAAAATAAATACAGAGTTTCCTGTTTACTAGAATATACCTTCTCTCCATTATAAGTAAAACTTCCCACGCGACTTATTCAGTTCGCTGTTTTATTCTTTGCCCCTTTTTCCAAAAATATCCTCGTGTACACTAAAAATTGCTATGAAATGCTATTCAGATGAGAGAAAGTTTGACCAATTAAATATTTAATTAAGTTATTCGAATGATAGGAGTTCGGATATGAAAAACTGCTGTAAACTTGATTTACGTTAAACAGAATTATATTTTTTAATAAGAAATTATATTTTTCCTTATTAAAATCAAATTTTGCATAAAAGTTATATTTCCTAATAAAGTTTTCCAATAGAAATTGCACATAAAAATATGTCTAGTATCTACGTCTTTCTCATTCCATAAAACAGCAAATCATTGTAAGTATAAGAGGCATCTCGATAATAATCGCTATAACTTTATCAGTAGTTTGAATAATAATAAACAGTTTTGATACAAAATATTACACACTCGAAACCAAGGTCAATGAGGTCAAAGAAATTGGACTTTTTAAATTATCACGCGGCGTTTTCTTCAAAAACAGGCCAATCAGTACTTCCGTAGAACTTCCTGACTTTTTCGCAAAATGTGCTCCTCTTGGAAGAAGGATGAATTGCTTCGAAGAATTCATGGCGTGATCCTGGTCACTATTGTGAGAAATTTCTTCCAGGTCTTGACAATTGACTCTAAAGTCTTTGGTCAATTGTTCTCTGGACTTTCGTACATTGCCACCCGCCAAGACCCTTCGGAAACCCCTGATTTATGACACGGCTATGTGTCCTGGCAATGAAAGAAATGTTCTAAGAGGCACGTACCATTGTCTTCTTCCCAAAGTGATAGATGCCATGGACAATACAGTGTGATATAAACCACGTTGACAGCGATCGTTAACACAACCCGAAAGAAATTTATATATTTCCTCAAAATCATTTTTAAAATTACCTTAATATACTTTAATATCATATTGAAGTTCCCTTTTACAATACAACATTTTAATCGAAATCAAAACGAATTCAACGATTCAGTGTTATAATGTTTTAAATGACTTTGGATAACAAAAAATTGATACAGAATAAAAATAATAAGTAATAAGAGAAGAATAATGAATCAGTTTGTACAATTAAGTTTTTAAAATTCTGACCGGTACCAATGGATTTATGCATATTAATAAATTCATGACAAATGAAAGATTAAATGGCAATTCTCATAGTATAATATGGCCGTGATTCATAGTACCGCATATATTTCAAATTCGTCCTTTTGTATCATGCGTCGTCGTATCATTGTTGTTGGAATTTTATTATGTGCGATAGAATTCAAAGTTTCGCGTGAAAAATAATCCAATGGTAATAAGTTGGACGACCGAGACAGCTAGATGGTATAATATTTGTTCAGCGTCCGATCCATCAATTGAGACTGGTGTTATCTAACACACTGTATATATTTTCAGCATTACGAGTGTGACAGTCGCCATTCGAGGTTGATATGAATCATCCTCCAATATTTCATACTATTTATTGATAAAGTTCTCTGAATCTCGTACATTTCGTCATCTAATATGTCCTTAATAGAAAATGGACTTTAATTTTTTTTTCTTTTCAAAATCCTACGATATTCCGATGTTTCTAGATATCTCCAATAACCAGACTTCAAGGACCAAAGTCATCGAACAAGGTGACTAATAATGTAGGATAGCAAAGCTGGTCTTGAAACACCGAAAATTCAAAAAAGAGCAAGAACACAATAACACAAACTCAAAACTTGAAAGAACACCAAGATAACGAAAACACACAAAGACGAACTCTTTTAAAACTCTCTTTCCAACACCAAGCGACTCACGCTCGTGCTGGTCACAACCGATTTCTAAGGACTCTGTTTCGGTTGTCAAGGTCCACGCTTTCATGCTTTCCTTAACCTACGCTTCATCTCCCCGTAGAGGAGTCAAGCAACTTAATTTTGTTATATAGAATAACTTTTCGATTTGCTTCTAGAAGATATCGAACGGTTTACAATTTGTTTTCGTTGGCAATAGCCGATTCGCGATTTCTTTTGGTACCCTACAATAATAAATAGATCATGTAAATTTATTATCAAAAAGGAATGATCTATCTCACAGCTATAGTCAAAGTTTATTCAAAAGATAGAAAGAAATATTTTTAATAGTCACTTCCATGAAGTCGATGAAATGATATGAAGGATAGAATATTTTCTTTTTGTTTTAACGAACATTGTTTCAAAATCTATCATACAGATGTCAATATTGCCTTATAATCAATTTTATTTGTAATTAATTTATCAACTACTTGGATTGTAATTGTCAAAACCATAGCTTTTGTTTGTCAGATGTTCTTGTCAATATTGTTCCTTTTTTTAAACATAAACGATACATATTTTGTACGAATAATTTGCATTGACTCAAAATGTAGCACAAGAATAATGATTTTTGTATGATTTTGTGTAATTTCTTCCTGCGCAAAGCTTAAATATTCGAATCACGTTTCGTTCGGCTTCATGATTAACAAATAGCCAAGGGTAAGTTAGAACCTAATTTTTAAATTCTCGAAACTCGAATCTGGAAGTTTACAAGATTTCGAAACTCTTAAAACTTTCGTAAGGCGAAACTTTCGAAGCCTGAAATACTGATTTTATTTTGCAAAGGGAATATTTTGTTCCTGGAAATGGAGACTTTACAGAATTTTTGCACCAATCTTTATTGATCACAGTTAATACAGATCGAAAGTATCTAATTCAGATTTTTATCCTATTGCAAGATTTTTCATATTTGAATTTCTTTTGAATTTAATCTATATTTTGTTCTATCGACTACACGAAACAATTTTTAGAAAATATCTTCGAAATCGAATGATTTTTTCCCTCGATTTCGAGAAGTTTCAATCTTAAAAAGAAATATAAAATTTCGAAGTTTTATAATGAAGAATGGGAATGTTTAAATGTTCCATTGGTTGGAAACATCATAATCCGATAAATTCTGTGGAGAATGAAAGAAATTCGAATTATTGATAATTACTTTCCCATATATACAGAAACTAATAATATCCGAGAAATAAATATTCTCTCATTTATTTTTAGAGAAATACTAAAAAATAATATTTCATTATTCGAGGTCATTATATACCTAATATGTTGTTAAATTCACTGTATATTGATCATAAAAGTGCACATTGTAAAATTGAATATTAAGACAAAGAAAGAATGAGGAATAGAAATTCAAAAATAATTGCAAACAAATTGGAAAGATCTGTATTATTACCTGATAGGTATCTTGAAATCATGTACACCCATTTTATGTTTGTTTAAATATTAATTCTAATGGCAGCAAGAATAATTTTGATGTTTATATTAAATGAGATACATACCATGTGTGTTGACAGATTCGTACTTTCAAAACTGTAGGCAGCAAATGGAAACACAAGGAGAAAATAATTTTACAGAAATTAAGTCTTAAAAGCTCAATAATATTGTTATAAATACCTTCTATTTTTATTTAATTTCATTTCATTGTTATTTCATTTTATATTGTTATTACCTTTTCAATATTATTTTGTTATGATTCACGATTCTATATTCATTATTATTTCATTTGTAATAAATTGAATTTTATCATATATAGAGACAACTTTAGTCGGCTTTTATTATTTGCTTAATTCTGTTAACAGCTAGTAAAAATACATGTATATCGACCAAATTCCGTATATCATTTTCTATTCAGAAGTACACTTCAAAATCATCGAAATAGATACAAAAAGAACTTGAAAGCAATTTCTAATCAAAATACTTCTTTGACGGTTAACGTGATTTTGTTCGCTTCTTTAATTGTTTAAAATGTGTCAATCATTCTCAATATTTGCAGAGTACACGAACCATCAGCGTACCAAAGGCATTCCTTTGCGTCTTTCAGTAATTATTTAAACAATAATTTGCATTCGTGGCTCTGGCCACTTTCAGCATGAGTGTATAGCGTTGGCGAGCCATTGAGAAAGCGTATTCGGTTAGCCGACTGGCGAGCACAAGCAAGGCGGTTCGTTCAATGGGCCGAGCTATGCCACGCGTCACGTTCTGTTAATTCAACCGAGTCCTCGATTGAAAAGCGAGAAAGTGCGTCCAAGGCAATCGTGTTATTCCATTATTAACTTTATACTCGCAACCACTACAGTGTCCCGTAATCTCTCGAATAAAACTTGGCGAATTATTTCAATGAAATATCTGTTAAACTCGTACACGCAAATATTCGAACACATATCTCCTACGTTCAACAACTGAAATATGTACCTTAAAAAAAAATGTGGTCTGTTTCACCAAGGGATGACAGTACTGTAGGATATCATATCCAAAGAAATCGCGAATCTGCCATTGCCAACAAAAATAAATTATAAACCGATCAATATTTTCTAGAAGCAAATGAAAAAGCTATTTTGGGTAACAAAATTAAGTTGCTTGGTCCCTACATAAATCAATCGTGACCAGCACGAACGTGAGTCGCTTGATATTGATAAGAGAATTAAATTAGAGTGCGTCTCTGTATGTTTTCGTTCCGTTATCTTGGTGTTCTTTTCATAAGTTGAATTAGTTTTATGGGTTTTGAGTTTGTGTTATTCTGTTCTTGTTGTTCTGTCAATTTTTGGTGCCTTAAAACCAGTCTTCGCCATCCTACAGTACCTTACCCATTATTTGTGTTTCCATCCTTGTTTAGGAGAGTGTTAAACGTTTCTCCTTTCACACTACACGCCGAAATATGCAACTTTAATTGAAATGTTTAAAATACTATGGTACATGTAATAAAGAGGAAATTCCAAGATAATATATCAATCAAATTAGAAAACAAATTAACGACATGTACGATATTTATTATACATTTATCGTAGATATGAACCGTGGCGGCGCTAGTGAGTTAAACACAAAGTTACCTTAAGGCTGTCATAAGTAACAGAAAATGAATTAGCGTTATGTTAGAAATTCTTATTTTTTAATTCATGGTACTTTCAACTAATATTAAACGTTATTTTCAAATATTTTTGTGATTCACCAACGGTGCATGTTTGTAATAAATGTATTGTAAGTATTATGCACATCGTTGAATTATTTTCTAATTTTGCTAACATAATCTTTAGATTTCCTTCTTGCTATGTACATAGTTGTCGTTTGAAATATGTATCACCTTTTAAAAGCAACTTATGTGAATGTTCTATGATTTGCATGCATAGGTGTAGCTACTTAGGGATTTCAAACGTCAAATTTATGACGATGAGATTTTGTTGGAGATGAAATTGCAAATCGCCAAATGGAAAATGTAGAAATAGACTCATAGGTATACCTAAATTTTCTATGCGTTTTCGTCGAAAATAATTTATCTATTTAACGATTGAGAATTCAAAGTTTATGACGATAAGATTAAAAAAGGATGACTTAATCATAAGCCTTTTTAAAGTTTAAAGTAGTTCGCCTAAGCATTTTATAATTTTGCCTAGAAAACTATTTATTTATACATCTAACAACCGAAAATTGATTAGGTAGTATAATTATTAAATTCAGAATATAAGGGCATATAATAGCAAAGAAAGTTTATGACATAAATTAAATTTATAATAAATAAATATAACATACTAAATCGCAAATGTAATTGTAATAGTCCTATTCGTCAGCTTCAAAAGAATTTTATTTAATTGGCTATCGTTTGGATAGTAATTCAACATAATAATTAGTAAATTTAAAATATAAAATAAATAATTTAAAGTATACATAAATGTAAAATATGCTTATAAGGATCTAAAAAGTTCGCGATAATAAAATTTCATAAAAAGGACTAAATGGCAAACCTATTCTATACTTTTACTCGAGAAACTGTTTATTTAATTATTTATTACTTATGCAACGATCAGAAATAAAATTTGAATTACAAATTTACATAATAATGAAAAGATGCAAAGCAGCATGCATAAAGTTGATGTTAGCAAATGAGGTACATAAAGGTGACAGCAACAGTGAAGAAGAAGCAAAACAAGGAAACTTAGAGGATCGACATAATGGTTATATGCTCAGGGAAGCGAGTGACCTGAATGCTCTGGACTTAAAGCCGGAAGAAGATACTGAAAAGAAGTCAAGGCCGGTGTGAAGTGTATTGGCCAGAATACAGATCCTGTAGAAAAGGTCCGGGGAACCGTAGTATGATGTGTAGAGGACTGGTCTATATAGCGGGTTGAACCTAGTGGCCCAAAAAGGAACATTGAAGTTAACTAGGGCAGTAACTCGCGGATTGTTAACAAATCCATTAATAGCTTTATTCGAAAAGAAGTGTGAAAGCATCCTTTTACATTCGAACATGCACACAAAAATTACGTAATACAGGACTGTGTCCACATTTTTCCACTCGCTAGTCAAGCTACAATTCTAACAATTGCAATCATATGTTCGAAATCCTTTTCATCTGTAGCTTATCTTTGTTCAAGACAGGAGAGAAGAATAACACTTTGAATAAAACCAACGAAACCTCAAGGTCATGTGACGAACTTTTAATGAAAAGAATTCATGAAGAACAGTTTGAAGATCAAGCTTTGTCAATGTAAACTGGCAGAAACTCTTCGTTCATGCTATATTTTCATTCATCCACGCCAAATACAGTAATGGTCACCAATTCTTTGATGAAATGCATTACGAACACGGTGAAAAGGAATGGATACTAAAGGAAAAATATGATGCAGAAAATAAAAATAAATTTTGATCAAGGAAAATAATTCTAATATATAGACTGATATATGTTTGGCCTTTTTCTATGTCCCAAATTTAAAATTCTTAGAATCTTTACACTCAGTTTCTGGGAAACTGCTATTTTCAAGTGTCCTTACATAATATCTATCGCGTCGCGTTTAAATTTTTCACTGAATTCTGGCGGGTCGTAAATCCGCTACGTTACGTTTTGTCAATGTTCCCCGCCAAATTAATATTGAGCAACCAGTTCAATGATCGCCAGCAAGAAGAATGGTTAAGATATATCGAACGCTAGACTGCAAACGAGTCGAACACCGACGGTATCAGCATTACACGAGAAATGTAAGGATAGTCGAAAATTAGATAGTCAGACAACGTGAGAGTTGAAAGACGTAAGAACGCCTGACTCCTCAAATTTCCAAGTGATCGAAATGGGGAAAATCGGGAGTTCGTTAAAGGGCTAATGGTGCCCTGATTGTTTAAAGGGAACCAAGGGCGTTTCCGTGATCCGCGAATCGGTCACCTTAAAAAGAGGAAAACGTTCCTCAACCGAAGACCGTAGTGGAGGAACTCCTTCACCCAGAATGACGTGCATGAAGATCACCCGCACGTGGATGACCTTGTCGAAAATGACTACATTTGGAAAATACCCGTTTATGGTCCCATAGTTCACCGAAGTCTAAGGGTACCACGCACGTGGACTTGTGCTGACCTCTAGCAGGCCCCTTGTTGGCTGAATCCCAAGTGCCGTCACCTAACCTTATCGAAGATGGGACGCAATGCTTCGCATGCCTGGGACCAGTCTAAGCAATCAACAGAAAATTTTCCGACGATATGAAACGGTGATACGGAACGTTAGAAAATTCCAATGTTCTTGTCATTTGGACACAGAATTTGACCGTTGGAGGACCGCAACGGGGTCTTTCGGGCCAGACTTTGTTCCGCGACAGAGTAATACTTATTTCTCCCTCCCCCCACTCTCTCCCTCTCTCTCTTTCTCTCTCCCTTTCTCTAGTCTGAGTGACTATACTCGTGTCACGATTCTCGTTGCCCAGGCCCTATTGACATCACGTCTGACA
Source organism: Eufriesea mexicana (assembly GCF_001483705.2). Lineage (NCBI taxonomy): Eukaryota > Metazoa > Arthropoda > Insecta > Hymenoptera > Apidae > Eufriesea > Eufriesea mexicana. Next base: position 505,144 of record NW_016909472.1, on the reverse strand, counting down.
GATATTGAAGAGGCAAACCTAAGTTTATGATCAACTCGTCATTAAGAGTTATGTGAGTGATTAAATCTGCAAATCACATTCCAAATTTTACTTACGAAGCTCTGTTAGACTAAGAGACAATGACACTCACACTCGTATTTCTACACTTCATAATTTGTAGTGTTAACCATTTGCACTCGACGATTTTTTGGCTAAAGAAGAGTAGGGCTTTAAAAATTTTCTGCCATATAGCTGACGATATTTTGTTCAGCAGTAAATAAGAAATCGAGTAATAATTAAAACGTAGAATTATTTGCATACTGTTACATTATCTTAAATTTGGTATATTAATTAATATCGATCTTCGAAATTTTATCTAATGGTGACTGAAGCTCACCTCTCGAGTGCAAAGGGTTAATAGTCCTTTTCATAATTCATTCTCCGATCCTTTATCGACTTTTATAAATGTCAATTGAGTGATAGAAAGCGAAAACTGGATTTTTAATGCGCAAGAATTATGCTAGGTGGTATTTATGACTGTGGCAATCGTTTTAATATACTCCATTCGTCCAATACGTCGAGATAAAGTTAAAGACCGTAGACATTTGAAAAAGACTTTGAAGTCACAACTCTAAAGATAAGTCTTAAGATCATCAGTAGAAAGCTAGAATTCATTCGTAAATGGCGGATTGAATGTCATTGATGAAGAGTAAAGAAGAACAACGAGGCAAGAGTCCTGGAGGGACGCCTAAAAACACGTGGACCATTCGGGATAAATTTTCTGTTACACTTACACATTCAATGCTGTTCTCTTTGCAGGAATATTCAACATAAAAGGTTGTCTTTGACGCTGATATTCGTTTATTCATCAAGATTGTACGATTCATTTTATTGAAGACTTTCTTGATGTCGGGTGCGTAATATCCGTTTCCATAGCTTTTCACCCAATGTCTTGAAAACGTTGAAATTCACAGAGAATGGCTAAGTGGAAACAGGCAAATTGAACATAATAAGGGTTTATGCTAATTACGCAATACAAAATTTGAGATGAATGCGAGATTATGGGAGGTGTGTGAAATGAACTACATTATTCCTTCAATGTATAAATGAATACATTATAATGAATTAATACATAAATTATTCGCTCAGTTGAATCTTTATACCTCTGTCACCTATGCTGACTTCTGTTTTCCATGCACATTTATTGCCAACCTAAGTAGATCATAGATCGATACACGCTTTGATACATAATTTACACATTCTACTCAATTAGCAGTATGATAGAATATTCATAATCTCACTTGCACAGCACTCTCAATGAAACCTATTTTACATTATACATATATGATTATGACAATTGATACTAACGATTATAATATATTTGTGTGGAATAATTTGAATCTCTTGATTTATAGATCCGAAAATGCTATTACCATTGCATACACTGAGCAAGAAGCGAAAAGATAAGAATATGTAGAAAATAAATCATAAAGATTTAGGTAAAATAACATTTTTAAAAATACAGTCGAACCTCGATAACTTGAGCTTTAAAAGGAACAAGTAAAATCTTCGAGAGAACTAGATTTTTGTGTAAATGAGGCTTAGAAGCTGAAAATTTGATGTACAGAAGCTTCTTCGTAGGATGAAGCTTTTGTCACTTTATGTTTAATCTTATTTGAGGCAATGTAAATCTTTAAAACGTAATCGAATCGAACAGAATATAGAATGACTAACTTCTGAGATCTTATAACACATAACCTATAAACTTGGAGTTATAGAGGTAGTGGCGATAGACGATATGTATCGAGTAACAAACAATTCGAATTAAAATAAGCTTTGTTTCAAATTACAGAGATTTCCGCGACGAAGTTGAAGGTAACGAACAAAGTATTCGTCCAACAGAAGTTTCCAAGCTAAAAGGGTTCAATTTATCAGAGTTCAACTGTATATCGGAGGGGTCCTATTTTCACCCACGCTTTTGTTGCTGTTTAAGACCTCGATTCCATTGAGTACTGTGCTCACGATGGCTGAAATATTGCTCAAATTCAAGTACTATTGTATTCGTGGTTGAATGTGTGGCCACTGCTGATGACAGAACAAACAAATTCAAAGCAATCTACAAATAGGTCAACAAGTTTATTCTTTATGAATATATATAATAAAATGATAGGAGTGCGATTTACGTTTGTATATTTCCAACATACTTTAATATCATAATTTGACGGTAAATAACACTTACTTCGGTATCACGAAAAAGATGGCTAAAATCAAACAACTCAAGTCGAATCGTTCGGATGATAGAGAAAGTACCAATATTATATATTCGTACTTATTGAAACGTAGTATCAATAGGTTTTTACAAGTAGAGCAGTTATAATGTACCGAAGTAATGTACACCTCGCGAGTAAAGGTTGAACAAAATGTAGACTCTGTATGGCTTGGAGAAATGCTTAATACTATTTTATTCTTTGGTTCGTTCGTCTTTTATGCGTAAGATTTTGAGGCATGATTCGAGAGAGTGGGGAAGTTTATGACTGTCGGAGAAAAGTTAGTTTTTGAAATTAAGATTTTTGAAGTTGGTTTTGAGTATAACGTGGGAAATCGGGGTGAAGTGTTTATGAAAAAAAAAGCGTTAGTTTTAGGATAATACATTTGATTTTGGAAATGGTGTGGGCGAACGTGGTAAGATGTTTATGAAAGAAAAGTTAGTTATTTAGAATAATACATCTGGTTTTGACTATAGCACGAGAACTGAGCTGGGTGTTGATGATTTTCGGATAGAGGCAAAAATAAATAAGGAAATAAAATAAAAATGAATAAGGAAAACTGTTCAAATATACAGAAATAAATAAAGAAAATATACAAAAATAAATAAAGAAAACTGTTCAAATATGAATAAAACGTGTCAAAAAGAACCGCATAGAAGTGAATAAAGGGTGGTAAAAGAACTGTCTCAAAATTTATATAACGCGTCAAAGTGGTCAGACGATTAAACAGAATAATAAAAAAGGCGTTAAAAAATTATAAAACACGTAAAAAAAGTCGTGCAAAAAGGTACCGTCAATCAAAGCTGTCGTTATTGATGGCAGTATCGAACGAACTGGATAAAGCACAAGTGGAAGTGAAAAGACGAAATGAGAGAAGATATACGAGTTTTGTGAAAGAACTACGCTAAGTTTCCTAGATATACGAGGTTCGTTGCAGTCACCAAAAGTAAGTAAATTAATTCAGAAGAATTATGAGAATAAACCCCTGACGATGTAAGAATGTTCGAGAAATACGGTCGAATTGGCTACAAGAGGAACATAAATCGTGCCTAACACGAGGGTTTGCGATTTTAAATCGATGCTGACACAAAGTTGTTCAACGTGATCGAAAGAGATACCGATCGCGAAGCTACAAAGGGTCTTGTTAACAGCGATAAGTACTCCCCCATCTCTGACCCATCTGTTACGAGCTAGGGCCACGAGTATCAGGGTAAGCCAGTGAGAGGGTATTTTTCAAGGGAATACTGTTATCAATGTGTTAGCTGGAGAAACCCGACACGAAGTCAGGGAAACGCTGTGATTATCGAAAATCGAGAACAACCCTGGTGTGAAATTAGGGAACCTCTGTGGATTAGGGAGTCACGGGTGAACGAATGTGAAATCAAAGAGTCTCAGAGGGTTGAAGCTTGGTGAACGGACGCGATATGATATCGAGAAGTCACTAAGGAAAAGATTTCATAGGTAAACTCGATGTGTAGTCGAGAAGCTGTTGAGAGAAGTAGCTGTTGGAGAATTTCCTGAGAAACCTGATGCAAAGTCAGACAGCGTCTGAGAATGAAGCTACTTGTGGACGAACTCTCGTGTGATCAAAGAGTTACAGGAAATATCTCGTAAGTATCGTCTATTAAAATTTACGTACAGCTCGAATTTACCAATGATGAATTATATGTTACTGTAATTGCATATTATTTACAGTAGATCGATTTAACGCAAAGGTGTGCGTGTGTCTGATAATTTCTAGTTCATACTTCTAGTTCTACGTTAACGTACTGGCAGTACAGTCAGTACTTAAGAGTGATAAAATAAATATGGAATCAGAAGTTTATGTGGAACTTGCAGGCTCTAAAGCATTAACTATTGATTCGGACAGGAAGTTTAGTCTGATGTTACCAAACGCAGCCGGCTCTTAATGAACGTGACGTAAAGTAATGCTACGATTTCTCAATCGATTTTAGTTTTACTCCTTCGATCCACTGACGGTTAGGATCTAAATGTTTATATAGGAAATATATAGAATTTTGAACATAGAAATTTTTATGAGATCTAAATATTTATATGGATATAATTTTTACAGTTTGAAGGTAATCAGATATATCAGATAGATAAATAATTAGATAAATAATTAGATATAATTTGAACAGATTATTATAGATTATATAGATTTTTATACTAGAAAATTTTCAATGATTTTATCTAAATAATACTTCCGTTTTTAGTTAGTATCTTAGTCAGGCAATATTAATTGGTACTGCGAAGTAATATATTTAGTAATATATTTAGGAGAAAGTAATAGAACCTTTCTCCAAATATGAGATTAATAATTTATCAACTATGCATTTCTGCTGCAAACAATAATTCGTCATACTTCAATGACGATTATTAATCACTATACTGCATATTTCCTAAAATGTTGCATTCATGCATTTCGTAACAAGAATCAATATGATCTTTTTCTTTAGCCATAATGTATTTGTTTTCAAGAACCACTTTTGCATACGCAAGACATGCTACAAAATTTGATATTGTTGTATTATTTTTCTGCAACTATTTGGAGATCATGTAATTAAACGAATTTATAAATATCGCCTTATAAACAGAGCAATTAGTACATTTATAATGTAAGTTAAGATTTATATTAATTGTTTTATTAATAAATTTTGTTAAATTTATTGTTATAATATTTAATTAAATACTTATTGTCTAATTTATTTTACCTTGGATCTTAGCATACAGATAAAAGAAATTTTTCTTGTTTCAGTGTCCCAAGTCTTACGTGTCTTACACGTAACGTAACATTTTGTATAGCAATTCCACATTCCTGTCTGAAAGGTACAATTAATTTTAGTTAGATTATTAATTAATGTGCTCATTAAAATACCAACCTTATTTTTGCAAATATTGGAATTTCGGTCACGTATCTCTCAAAGAGACAATTCAAGTTCTTCGTTCTAAATATCGTCGTGCAGTCACGTCTTCACCAAAATAATAACATAGTATGGTACTATAGAATATGCAATTTCACAAATTAATTTTCTAATTCTAGATCTCAGACTACGAACGTTCAAATAATAAAGTAAGGGAAGATTTACGAGCCTGGAAGCGACCATGTTCGAACGATTTCGGACATGCAATTGACGTATTTAATTACGGTATCAATAACCTGGTTAGCGTGTGTATTCTTCATCTGGTTTGAGTTCCTTCAATCGAGATTCGATTGTAATTACTTATCGTTAGAAAATTTACAAGAGCCCAGAGAATCGCTATTTACCCTTACATCTGTTTGACTACGTCAATTGATTGAAGTTTTATGTAAACAAAATTACTGAAGAATTTCGTTTGCTTAGACGAATACGCTCATATGTTCTGAGTATTCGGTAGTATTAAGCTTATAAGTAAGGGTATCGATGTTGAATAATTTTCTTTTGACTTAAGATAATCTTTCAAATAGTCTAAGTTTATGCTGGTCACTTAGGGATAAAGCTTGGAAAATTCTCATTAAGGTCACCATCAATTTCTAGGTTCACTTTATCAATATCTGTAGGGCCTTAAATTAATGGGCCTGAACGACAAGGCCCACCAGAGGGTCAAAAGAAGAGTAAATAGCATATTTGATCAGTGCAAGAATATAATCAGTGATCTTTTGAACGCACTTTTTAAACACGGGGAAAAGATTTGTGTATTGGGAAAGAAACGACTAATTGATAAAACAACCTGCATCCTGTTTTATATCTTACAGGTACTATAGCTCGCTCAGACAGGTGCGTTTTATATTTATTTCAATGATCTTGTGAATAGTAATATTTTGTAAGTAATATTTTCGTAAGTCCTATTTCTTATTAATTTCTGTATACTGGGTGGACCATGTAACGTTCAATTGTTTAATTATTAGGAAACCAACAAAGAATTATTTTGTCATAAATGGTAGGATATAAAAGAATAGCGGAAAGATACTAACACTCGACTCTTATTAAGTTAATTGTATTATTCAAACAGGAAAGAATCAACTTATTAAAATCGGAAACGGTCAAAGTGGTCACGTCAAGTGGTCCACCCTGTATATCGTTTGCATGAGTGTAAGATATTAGATTCCCCGCAGAGATGTGACATAATTTGTCCCCAAGCTGACAATTTTAACCATTGTGATTGTGTCAAATCGATGATTGCATCGATAATAACATTGATTCTGTAGGTAACAATTACACCATGCAAAATTTGCATTGTATATCAATTTGCCTCTGATGTCAGTTGGACTAGAATAAACAGAGATTGACGAAATCAAAGAGGGTAATGCTAATTCTGAATCACTATATGACACTTATGCCAATATCCAGGTGATCAGATGACCATTATACCGTGAATGTTCAGATCAGTCAAGACATGATGTATCGACATGATTGTATTGTAGTCAAGACATTTGAGGGGGTTAGTGGCATGCTATGCGTTCTCCATGCTTTACTGTAATTAGGGCCATATTCAAATATCATTCAGGAAAAACAGACTGAATTTAGAAAAAATAAAATGATTTAAGAAGATGAGTGCACGGATTATATTATCACTATTTCATAAGACGAAAAAAAAACTGAAAAGAGTTAGATTCAAACTGCTAGATATTAAAGAATTAACTAAGTACTCAACTAATAAATACAGATTAAAACTGAGTCTATCAAATTGAATTAGGTTGAAAATTAAAGTAACGTTTGTTAACGAATATTTATAGAATAATAGTAGGTTTGTATGTTACAAAAAGGGTTATATGTATGTAAAAGAGTGAGTCACTCAACGTAACGACTTTAAATAAATGTTGAAATATTTTATTTACTGTACAAAGAAATCTTTGGGACGAAAATTAAATTATTTTGAAAGAGACATTCATTAGCGTAATCGGTTTTATGTTGTTGTACTATATCATTATGTTATAAAACCTGCATATACTAATTTTCTTTGGTAAAAATTGGTACATTATTAACATATAAGATAACATCGAATAGAATAAAAATAGAACTAGTTTAGTCATTTTATTTGCTCTAAGTTACTATTTGTACCTTTTATCTACACACAGGGTCACAGTATTACAGGAATGTCTATTGCATTTGTAAGAGGCTTGATTACTTGCATAATTCAAAATATATTTCCTTTACATTTCCTATTTAATACTGATTTGTTTACAAATTAATATTGAATACTGTAATTTTATATTTAAGGTTAAAAGAGCAGATTTCCTGAAACGTACATGTTAAATTCCAATATCGTACAGTTAGTTAAAGATATTAAATTTCCGAATTGAAGTAATAATAAAAACAAAAAAGGATAAAAAGATTGTGTATTAATGCACGAATAAATATTAAGAATAAAGACACATATCTCATATGTATTTCATCAATAACGCAAAGAACGCAATATTCAAGATACAATTACGATTAATAAATTTCTTTTATATTACCCAATTCTTTAATACATAGTTTAAATGTCTACAGATCTGCTTACATATAGTTCACTAATAAATTACAATAACCGGTATGATATGTATAGTACGAACTATCTATAATCTAGAAATACGAAGCAATTAGGTCGCGTAATACGAAATATCGGATTTTATAGGAACGAATAAAAATTCCTTCTTCCCGTCATCGAGCTTTTTAAATAGTTTCGATATTTTTGAAATGATTGTTAATAGTTGGGATGCCCGTCGAGTTCTTTTGGTATATGATAAAGTGTGCTGGAATTAACTTCCACTGATACCTAAAAGCGATCACGAGGGATAGGCAATTTTCCACAGGGCTCGCTCTATAAATTTTCCCTGTAGCGTTCTATTTAACGAATCCCTTCGATGTCCTAGAACGCTTATCACGCGCCAAATAAATATTGCGTGACTAGTTGTAATAATAAGGATCCCGAAGTGTGTGTTGATAAAAGAGAGCGTTTATCTATAGAAGTATAGAATAGTTATAATGGTCGCCAAATAAATATTGCGTGACTAGTTGTAATAATAAGGATCCCGAAGTGTGTGTTGATAAAAGGGAGCGTTTATCTATAGAAAGTATAGAATAGTTATAATAGAGACGTTGAACAAAGTACCGTTTCGAACACGCGTTTATATGTGTAAGTAAGATGTTTCAAGGATCGGTGTCGAAGACGGACTGATTTCTCGAATTTGATCTATGTCGTGTCTCGTCGTATCCTGTCCGGTGTTTTCTCCAGTTTAGTTCTGATTGGGCAAAATAAATGTTGATGGTGAAAAAGTCAAGAGTTTTAATTGGACAGAGGGTGTGACGGAAAGACCTTTGGCTAAGGAGTAGGAAACTGTCAAGGAGCCGATTTTTGATGGTCAATGACGTGATTTATAAGTGATGTCTGTCCTTAGCTTGTAGGGTCGATCACACGTGGATCCCATCTGTCGAGTCTGGTACTTGTAAAAATTTCTAAACTTTCGCCTTTACCTTTACAACTTAATCCGCTAGAACGGCGGTGAAGCACATCTATCCTCCGGAATTGCAGTCGCGATATAAAATATATTGTAAACCGTTAGGTCTGTTAAAAGTGTAAGCCTTAGAATAAAAATCATGTTATAAATACGCTCTCTGAGACGGAACATTCACCTTTAAACTTTTCAGACGATCTCTCTATGACGCATTCATTAGCGATACCATCATCAAATGTATGTACTGCCCATATTACAGGAACTGTCGTCTGTACTGTGATTCAGTTTCAGTTAATTACAGAAAGGTAACTCTAATTTCCCTAGCTTTGATGATATCGTGAATTTGACCAAAAAATTACAATTATTTAGAAATTGAGAAAAAATATAACGCTAATTGATTGAGCTCAAATATACATATATAATTGATCTTTTCCATTGCAAAGCAAATTTTGGGTCTATTATTTAATCTAATTTATTCTGAAGTTGTAACGGTATTAATTTAAAAAATTGTATGACTGTACAATCTAAATATCAATTTTGGCTTTATAATTTATGCAGTACGTTACATAATATGAATGTGATGTAACAATTTTAATTACGTGAAAAATGTAGAATAAAGCTGCGTTACAATTAACTTAGGTTGTAATCAGTTGAAGCAAATATACTACTTGTTTCAGCTATATGTAGTTTATTAAATTCTTTAAATACTGCCGTTCATATAGAATAAGAAATCTGGAAATATCTTTTTCTAGTTCTAATTCAACACTTGTTAGATGCTTTTGATTTCAGATTTCGTTTATATTCATTACACTAGCACTACTGCATCTAAATACTGCTATAACTATACTACTTCTGAATGCTACTGTATCTAAATATACTGTACATGAGAATAATTGAAATTGTACGATGGAGATAATCATGTTTCTGTCTAAATAAAAGTAAAAATAATTTTGTAAGAAAGAGCTGTATCTTTTTAATACTGATTGCGGAAATAAAATATTTGAAAGCATTGGTTCGACTAATTTGATAGTTCTGATGTCAATCAAAAGAAAGTCAAAGGGGTTCAATAAAATTTATTATGCAATTATCTATAGAATTTTATTCAAATCATTCCTCCTTTGTAAAAATATGAAATTATGATCCACTTACTAAACAGAGTTTACATTTACTACGACAACGAATAAACAAATGACGGCATTAACTTTACCTTTAGTCGATACTTTTTTTTTACAATTTTTCTTATGTATTGAGTTTTGTTTATCACTGTGGATACGTGAACGTTATTGTCTTATAAATTTCCAATGCACTTTTTTATTAACGTTCTATGTAGTTATATAATAAATAATATCTTAAAAATAATATCTCATCGTACGTTGTAGAAAGATATAGCATATTTTTAATACTTCCTGACTGGCAAGTTCATCAGAACCTTATAAATAAGATTTATACAGCATATAATTAATTTTCTTAAGATTAATAGTGAAGTAAGTAAAGAAAGCAGTCCATAAGTACTTTTTCAAATTTTAATACTAAATTTATAATATGTACAGACTTAACTAAACTAATATAAGAATCTTGTTTCTTTGCAATGTAGTAATAATGTATACCTATTAACGAAAGTTTAATTGTTAGTGTTTAAGTTGCATAAGATAAAGAATATCAATTATTATTTTAATTAAATATTATTTAATTGATATAGCATGATACTTTTGATTAATTTGATTAAATGTTTTCTATCTAAAGACAGATAAGAATTAATATTAGTATTTTGTAATATACAGGGTGTTCAAAACGGTTGGGATCAAATTTGGACTACGTGTTGCTGAGATCAAATAGATCAAATAAATGACAAAAGTTCATATAGATATACGTCCGGAAATACTTTAGTAAAAATATATAAACCTCTAAAGATATTTATGATTTTTTGTGACATTTATAAGAAATATTTGAAAATTCCTTCTTCTGCGAGAATGCAGGCTTCCATTCGTCGAATTAGCGATAGTCAAACTCTTTCAAATGATTCCATTTGTATTGGAAATAATAGTAAATACATTTTGAATACATTCCCAAAGTTGATCTTCTGTTTCTATCATATTTTTATAAACCAACTCTTTTGTATGGCCCCATAATTAGAAGAAGCGTTAGATCAGGCGACTTAGGATGCCCATTGATTGTCTATTTAGAAATTCACGTACATTGTTTCAAAAATATGACGGGCACCATCATATTGAAACGTTATTTCACAAAGTGTTTCCACTAAGACGTTATGCAACATATCGTAAAAATTATTTTACAGTAATCATAAATAAGATCGAGCTGTTAGTCCAAATGTTAATATATTCATTTATCTAAATATTTCATTAAAGTAATCAAATTTTTCCCTAAATATATATTCCTGAAAATTATTTTCTTTACCAATTTTTCAAAAATAATTCTTTCCTTTCTTTTACAGAGTAAGGTCATTTTCCATTCAACAAAATTGACGTTTCTTATTATAACATGTTTGTAGAAATAATCCTGCTACTAAATAAAAATTATTAATTTTTATACCAACTTTATTCATCTCGTAAAGGGACACTTTTCTTTCTTAACAGAAAGACTTTCCATTCAATGAAAAGAAATTCCCTTGCATTCAAACAAACACTGTTAATATCAAGTTATATTTAAATTAATATTATTTATTAATTACTATTAATGCCAATACGAATATTAATGAAAGCTAAATTAAACAAATAATCTATACAGAAATGTATTAGATTCCTTTATGCAAATTATTACAAGTTTTCGCAACAAATTTATTTCATCTTAGAATCGCAACAAAGAAGCAAGTGATAATCGATACATCGCGGTACTGTGTGGAGAAACTTTGAAACCGGTACAATTAATTTGACTAATTAACGAAAGCTGTACTGCTCACAGTTCGATCTGTAATATCGCAAAAAAATTGGTGCAATTCTCGTTGTATTACTTCGATACCATCCATCTTGCAACTAGTTCGCGAATATTCTTATTCCTCTGGTTGAATTACAAATCGAGGTGTAATTAGCGAGCCATCTTACTGAAAATAATCGTCGTTCTTATAGTCCAGTTGGCCAGAATGAAATATCTAGCGAATAACCTCGTATCAGAGGTGAAAGGGTAATTATTGACGCTTTTACCTACGATACCGCGATAATAAACGCACAAAGCGTGCAAAGAACACCGTTGGTGCAGCTTGAAGCTGACAAAGCTTCGTGCTTCCCATTTGCAATTAAAGGGTATTTGCAATCTGCTATTTGTAATTAGGTGAGTATTTGCGTGGAAAATTTACAGGTAGTAAACCTGCTTGTTATATTATTCCACGAGTGTTTATATGAAGTCCCTCGAATTCTGTGGTTTTCAGTATGTTTCAGTTGAGGTTTCTGAGAAGGGTGTTACAAAGTGTTAGGAATCAGAGCAAAACGCGGGAAATAAATTGGAGTGCAGAGAGACGAATTTCGACGAAGTCAAAGTAATTACCCTCTTTAACCTCTTACGAGTTGATCTTCTTTCTTAGTTCTTGTAATCTTCTTACCAAATTAGCAAGTCAATCACTTTGCTCCCTCGGTCAGTCTTTTACTGTCAGGCTATTGTAAGTCAATCTGTAATTGGTACTGGTTATCTTCTTACAGTCGGTTAATCTCTAAATTCGACAGCTTTTGTAATTAAATCAATGGCAACGAAGTATCAATATCACGAGACCATTAATTACCTCGAACAGTTTTAGGAATAAAACATAGCGAGATGAGAAATACCGACTGAAAAGTAAATAGCGTTTATTTGATGAAATAAACGCCGATTTAAAAAATATAAATTTTTGCGTATATTATATAACATCCGCTAGATTGAAATCCGCTGTTTTCGAATTTCGCTGGGCCGTAAATCGCAGTGATAAATTGTGAATGCAAAATAAAATTGTAAAATCAACGTAAAATTAATGAAATAAATTTAGTTGAAAATATTACGGATAACCGATACGCGCTATGTTTTTTCATTGCGTTATATTCTAAATTTTACGGAAATGAAGCATGATCTGGCGTAAAAGTCTTAGGTCATCTATGTTATAAAACAATTAAACATTTTTGTCAACAAAAATATACAACGTTAAATTCACTTTATATCTTTCAATTTAAAAGTATCATCCTACAGTGTACACATTTATTCGTTAACGGGATAAACTCTTTGGTATATAAAAAATATATACAACAGATGTACACGAATATAGTACAGTCAAGTGTAAAATTAAGTCGAATTATTTAAAGATCCGTCGTAATGCGAATTTCAGAAAATCAGCTAAAATATATCATGGATATTTGTATTGACTTAAAATATTTACGATGACGAATAATTATAGAAAAATGATATACATTTTGAACAAAATTTAATATCTTGTGTGACTATATTTTAATATGTCACTTTGTTGGAATAGGCTTGTTTGTTTATCCTCGTCGCAATATATCTGATAATTTATTTGCAATTTGTAGCACTGTGTTTCTCCAGGTTCTGATAAAATAATTCCAAATATCTTCGATAATGTTTAAATGAAGACTCTGAGGTTTCTAACTTAAACTTTTAATGCTTTGTTCTTCGTTTAATTTTTTAAATGATGTAATATATGATAAACAAACTATACGTGGTATACTCTAGTTGTCGAAAATTCGTCGAAATGTGCTAATCGTAACTGAAGATGTGTTCAGATTTCTATTAATTATTTTTGCGTCGTATAACTTGGAGAATAAGTAATGGACGTCGTGCTATTTGATTGACGTATATGAACGTGTGAGCGTACCTTTATAGGAGTGATGGTTCCCCAGAACTTTCTTGGGTTCTGGAGAGAAAACTTTTGCTACACATTTCGAGATATTGTTCCTGCTTCTGGACGTTGAAAAACGATCTTTATTAGGGGAAAATCTGCTTTTGGTTGAACCCACACTTTTGCAATAACTTGAGATCCAATCTGCCCTAAATGGTTACAAAATATATTAAATTACGGCGATGATTAACAAGTAAATAATTTACGGGCTCGGTACTCGCGATAAAAAATATGCGATTTAAGTATTATCATGGAATTAATACTGTTTATTTTTATCTAAATTCTTTATCTGGTTAATTTCATTTTTATTGTAATTTAGAGAGGATGCGTCATAACTACGAATATAACGAGAAAATATAATTAATAATATATGAAAATAAATAAATAAAAAAGTGTTATGGCTAGAATGTTATTTCTGTCTATTATTAAATATTGCGTACTTTCTTACTAAAATGATTCTATGTCACAATTATACAAAAATTTAGTAAGATGGTTATATACGACAGACAAAAGGAAAAGAAAATAGCGAATAGAAGAAAGAAAACTGTATTATTTAATCACGCTCTTTGAAAATCTTGTAAATTAAACGGCATATATTTTAATTTTTAGTTTCAGTTATAAAAAAGTATTACACTCCCCACGCTCAATTGCAAATGTTGACAAATAAGTTGGTATTAAAAATTAATAATGGTAATTCAATAACAAGCCATTTATAATGACAATAATAATAATAAAATTACGAAACTTTGCATACGATATCGTGAAACATTTTTATTATTAATATAACATTAAATATAAAGGATTCAGTAATTTTTCTAATTATTTCCTAATTAAAAGGAAATTTCAAATTCGAAATATCGTGCAATTAGTTCGCAAGAAGCAGATAATAATCAGCGTGTCTAAGCTCCACCACCACTCCAAGATACCGTATTTGCTGCAAATTCAAAGGCGGTGAAACGAAGATCTGAAGACGCATACTTCCGTGTACACGGAACGAGATAACTTCACGCGCGCGACTCAATTATATTCAACAATCTCGTTAGAGAAGAGAAAAATCAGTTCACCCTATCTACCTACCCATCTGTCGCGTTGCTTATCAACATTACAAGCCTGAACCAAATGGAAGCCGTTCCAAAACCGCATTGCATTACCGTGGAAAGCCTAAACGAGATAACAAAAAACCCGTGTGCCAAATTTTTGTCGATACGTCGATCGTCGCTGCAGCACAGATACATTTCCTCCCCTCCTACATCCTTTCCAATCATTTCAAATTTCCATTTCCCATCAGAAAGCATCCGATAAAATAAAAAAAAAAGAAAGAAGGAAAAGATGTGGAACAAGGTACTCGCAGAAATCCGAATGACCAACAAATTACGAACATTAATAACGGGCTTTCTCGATTACGGTATTTCCCTTTGATCAACACGCGTGTCGAAAGCCATTCTTTATCGAAACGTCGACCAACATCGTTGCAGAGAACGAATGTCCCCCTCTCTTTCACCCCTTTTCTCTCTGTCTGTCTGTCTGTCTGTCTGTCTCTCTCTCTCTCTCTCTCTCTCTCTCTCTCTGACGTTGCGGTAATCCTTTGGTCGTGGGCACCGTGAATCAGCAGAGGATCCCTGGTATCCGTGTAAACGGAAAAGCAGAGAAATCCCCGCTGGCCCGCAGCCGTGGCCCGAAATCGAGCTTTTAAACCGATACTTTTATCCGACGATAGTGGCGTAGAACGAATCTCGAATCTCGCTGGTAATCGCGGTGATGCGGTTTCAATGCGGGACTAGTCGAGGGCGGGAACAGAGGGAACAACGTCGGCCGTCATTTGCGCCCGTTTCACGAAATTTCGGCCGACCCTATACCCCGGCAGCTGGAGTCGTCGGTAAATTTGTTCGATGTTGTTTGCGTTCCGTTCGCCAAGAGAGGGATTGTTGAAAGTGCGGTAGGTTAAAAGCGTTGTTTGATATTTAGGACTTTGTTGGCCTCGGAACGGACGAAACCGCACGGCAAATATGCCTGGCAAAAGGGAAGGCATGGAACAGAAACCGACGATGGATCTGAAAGAGTTGCAGAGTAACGCGAATCCGCGCTGCAAAAATCCCATCCCGACTGGTGATCAATGTAAACAGAAGATACGCGCGCCTATACACCTATGCATGTATCCTTTCTAACGTTTCTGCTTAATTTCTTAGTCGATTTATTTACCTCGCGATCCTAGATACCGCGATTATCCTTTGAACGAGAGATTTGGCACTTGGGAGTAGATTTAATTGGTGTAATCAGCGTTAGCCGATAATAGGAACAGTAATAAGGAGGAGTTAGAGGGCGCCTTAGCGGAGGTGGTTAAGGCGTGGCTAGACACTTGCTAGAACCTGAGGATTCCTGGTTGTTTGACTTTCGTCACAGGTGAAAGCACCCCATTTTTCCTTCCTTTCTGCAAACACTCTACCGTTTAAGCTACGTAATTACTCGAAATAAGTTTTAAATTAAACAAAGCGACCTATATAACTGGAATCAGTTCAAAACCGATGTTAATCGCTCTGGTCTTGGAATTTATGGGTCTCCGGGGTCTTGAAATATATGTTAGGGTTCATATCCATTCATCTCCTGCAGAGAAGGTTGACACCAAAATTTCCAGTTGGATCCGAAATAAAGCGAATTATTTCGGTAATTTATTTCGGGAAACAAGTTACTTTTCTGCAAAATATTACTTTCGAACTTATTCCCTTAAAAGTTACAAGCGTCTAAAGTTTGGAATAATAATGCAGATTCAGTAAGACAAGTTCAACCGGAAGAAAAATGTAAGTCTCGAAATAATATTACCAAGATCAAGTTACTATAATCAAATGATTAAAAGTTTCTTCTAGGAATGGAACGTTTCCCGCAACACTTGACACGACGTTATTTTCTTTCCTTCATCTTACATAAATGATACTTGTAAATATAAAAATTTCTTTTTCTCGCACAGGGTGAATCACGCAACTACATTACTTGTATTTTTTGCAAACTATTTCTCGCATAAAATTATATTTCAAACAAAAGTTGTTTGGTACGAAGACGAATATTCAATACGATAATTGTTATTTAATATTTTTGTCAAGATACGAAGATTTTCTGCTTTTCAAGTGTCATAATGTGTAACAATTACTACAAATGCTAATAATAATATGCAATTGGAAGAAGTTATATCCGTAATAAAACGAAATATGGAATAAAAGTGAATAAGACAAAATTAAATAGCATTAAATACTGCACACTGTATACAGTATGATATGATTGACATGGAAGAATTTGGTTTTGCTTCTTAAGACAATATAATTCCATATTGTTATGGCACTAGCAGATGTAATACAAATGCCACAAAATTATTTTATTAAATTCTATGAAAATTAAATTTTAATATTCTAATTGGGAAAGTAACATTAAATTACTTCCAATTTCAAAACAATTAACGAGTTTGTTAATTGTTAAATTGTTTAAATTTGGAGCTCATTTAACAGAAATAACAGAAGTTGATACTACAGGAATGTTGGATTACAGATAATTAATCGTAAAGTTTCTAATAGAACAATGGTGACTATACTTAATAATGAGATAATAATATGATAATGAGTTAATCGCATAATGATTTTCGCTATATTCGATTAAAACTTCATTAAACTCTCACACAAGACTCTTACTTTCAGTTCTCTCTGATCCTCTCCCTCTGCTTCTTACTCTCGACTCTGACTCTCACTCAACTGCTGATTCTTATATCTGAAAAGGACTAACCAGAGCATGCATTTTCCGCAATTTACACTTGTAAACAGCAATTTCAAGCACTCGACCCAAATGCTTTTTCTTTTCAAACTTCTAATGTTCTATTATAGATTAAATTCCCATTACTCGTATACCTATTTGTCTTAGCATACATAAACGTGAATACCACTGGTTTTGTTAAGAATAACTGCAAATTATGTAGAAACATGATATGTATATAACATGTGTATGATATCGATGAAGTACGTATGTAAATGAACGCGAGACATCCAAAGATGTACTTACTTCGTTTGTGTACATACGTGTATAATTAGACTGTGTCATGAAGAGAGCGTTTAGAAAAATAACAGCCGTATTAACGTATTAATTTCGAAAGTAAAATAAAAGTAATTCTTTAAAGTAAAACCGATTATTTTATCTCTTAAAATTAAAAACCCAATTTACAACAATTTACAGCAATTAGAATTACAACAATTTTAATTCTAAGTCTTATACATAATTTTATTAAATCGCCATTAATAGAATGTACAATAAAGTGCTTAAGAAAGATATCCGTATCTTTCAACCGAGTACCATGTCGTTTTTCATAAAAAAATGTAAAAAAATGTAGCATAATTTTTTTCCGTTTGGAGCAAAGATTTTGAGAAAACCGAACTTAACAATTTTCTTTGTATATATGGATTTACGAGTACTCGCCAATTTTTATGAAATTTGTGTGAGAGATAATGTGATCATAAAAATACTTGACACGTATTCTTTTATCCGTCATTGTTCATAATGTAGGAGTGAAATCATCCATCAAATGTAGCGGTGAAATCAGCCATCAAATGTAAGGGTTGAAAATATATTTTTTGTAAGATGCGATTTGTCGACTTACATCGCCTATCGCGTTTGTGAACAATGTTCATGCAGTATTAAGGAAGAAGAAAAATATTTTAAAATATAATTAATTATAATTAATTAGAAAAATATTTCATAAAATATTTTACCAAGGATAGTTTACTATTTCAATTACAGAATTACTTAAACTGTCATATACAAATATTGTTGTATTCAAAATCGTGCTCATTTAGCTACAAAGAGGACAAGACGAATTTCCAAATTCACTTTTCTCAAAAATTAAGCTCTATACAAAGAAAAACTATTCTATTCCATCTTTTTCGTGTGTTTATACGATATATTACCTAATACTCGATTATACACATATTTCAGGGACACCCTATATTTAAAATACTGCCTCACATATGTCGTGGCTCTACAACCCCTGTACCCTTTCTACATTTCCCTTCTTCGTTTCATTGTCAGACCAGACTCTACTAGGCCATCGATCCATAAGGACTTTAGTTCGTTAACTACTTAACCTTGTCATATTTTCTTTTGTTTCACGTCCTTAACACATTTTCAGCTCTGCAAGCTTTCAAGTTAACATTAAACCTATCACGATAGGCTAAAGGACCTATAGATGAAGAAATGATGGGAGAAAAGTTAAAGAAGAAGTGGAGCAAGAGAAAATATTAAAAATGCGTATTTTATATTATAATACGTACTTAAAAAAAAAAAAAAAACCGATAACTCAAGTGACCAGAACGATAATGCTAGATACAAAATTACTAATAAAAAGTTTATAAAACTGTTATTTAAGCTGTGGTATGGCTAGGGTTAAAGAATTTGATATGAAAATGTGGGTTTCCTGATTTTATTGTATTCTTATATGTAGTAATTAAGTGGAAGGACTTTCCTCTATTTTAAGCTCATAGATTTATCCTCATATAAGTACGAGCCCCACAAATGAAGTCAATGATCAAAAGTGTTAATCGTGTATATCTTATTTAAACGAATATATTAAATATTTATTGAGCAATATTATAGCACAGATTAAAAATTATCGATGAAATATATGTAATTATGTTTACTTTTCCTCACGATACTCGTACACACGTTTACTTTCAATGAATTCTAAATTGGAACTAACCTATCAAACTACTCTCTCATTTTTTCTCTTTTCTTTCATACGTTACATAAATATACACATTCTATACCACACTTCGTTCATTACACGCATACTCGATCCACTCGTACTTTCTTGCGTACATCATTTATTTTTACATCAATATATATGTATTAAAAATCTATATCAACCATTACTATAAACGGAAGTTAGTTCAAGGTACTATGGTACTTTGGTATACGAAGGTACTTACCCCACTTTTGTTTAAAAGAAATTACAGAAAGAAATACCTGCGATCTATAAGATCACTAAAAGTTTATCCTCGTGTAAATACGAATCAAAAAATAACAATGACAAACTTATGTACGATATCTGAACATTTGTGCTACTTTTAAAAAATAAGAAACACTCTCAGTTGACACTTTTCTTCACAAATTTCGACGATTACGTGTAACTTGCCGATCTCTATATCGTCATGTATATGTCTTGATTAAAATGACAATCGCTGTAATCGATATAAGTCAATGTAGAAATCTAAAAATATAATACGTGATTTTAAACTTTGAGAAGTATTCAGAGTGTAGTACCAGTCATTAAAAATAACAAATTGAGAGCAATCCGCTAAATAAACAAATATCAGTAGCAGCGATGGAAAAAATAAACATATTTTTCGCTACTGTAGTATTCGCCATATTGAATAATAACATTATGACACATGTATCGTACCATTGGGTTAATTAAGTGCGCATGTCGCATGAAATTGCGCTAATTTTACTCGCAATAACTTTATCGCGAGACAAAGAAACTTTTTTTTATCGAGATCCAATTGAATTCGCGAACTATTTTTTGAAATCGCTTTGGAATGGTCGCGAAGAGCGTGAGCTACAATGCCGGGAAGAACTATGCTGCGAAATGAATCTCGAACCAGGAAGTATGGCAAAAAACGAAACGGGAACGATGTCCAGCGATGAAAAGGAAAATGCGACTCCCTCCGTTGGGCTTCTTTTTGCGAAGACGAGGGTTCCACGATATTATTTTTGCATGAATTCAAGATGGTACAAAAAGCCTGACCATTTCTGGTGATTTTCTAAAAGAGTCGAGAGCTTCCAAACCTCGCGCTGGGAGAAAGTTTTATTAGCAGAAAAGAGAACCAAGATTGTAAACGCGTCCCTCGTAACCTCGCGAATCTTATTAGTCAATTTCATGTCAGAAATGCCACTTTTGTCGTTTCAAATTTAGATTAGAATGTATGCTTTTAGAAGACAATAAATATCATAAGTTTTACGCGTTACAAACTAGCTGAATAAAATATCTTTACTATTTAAGTTTCTCTAATTTTATTAGACATCACAATTGCAGAATTAGCCAAAATTGAAATAAAACATAGTGTCGAAAACATAGTAATCGATAATAGACAATAAATAATACATAGTAAACAATAAAATGATAATGATATAATAGATAATTATTTAAAATGCATCCATATGTTTTTTACATTGAACTTTTTTAATTATCATTATTATTGTGGTAGTAGCTACATAGATTTCTAAGTATATGTGTTGGAATGAATGGAACAAGTATGCATGGGATTCCAATATGTAATGAATTCAAGTTATTGTAATATATATTGTAATATATATTCAGGATAAGAAAGAAAAAAATGAGTGATTTCGGATACGTTAGTTGCAATTGAGTTATAATAATGAGAAGTCCTGTGATAGAGTAATTGTAACAAATTAATTATATTTAAACGTTATATTTATGTTTTATAATCTTCCTAATTAAATAAAGAATTGTTCTTGTTGTTATTAAAATTTCATCAACCACTAACAATTCTTACGTATACTATATTTAGGTATTATATTTACAAGTCGACAACGTTTGCGTCAAATTTCCTTAATACAATAGTACCTCCAGTATCGAAATACCTAATTACCGAACGTTTCACTATTCACTATTCAAATATTCTATCGTCTAAACACATTTTCTTATCTACGTTCTTTACATAACAAAATTTTGTATTATCGAAGTATGAAATTAATATTATAAGCGCCAACAGCTTATATATGACGATAAAAAGGAAATATGTATGCACATAAAAAGATCTGTACATATAAGGAAGAAAAAATTAACGAAGAGGAAACAGTATCACGAAACATAATTAAAAATTGTTACTGTGTTACACAACATATCTGAATATGGAAAATGTTATAATAACGAGGTAATACGTTGAAATAAATTTGATTATTGGAAGTTTATTTTCCATGTCTCTGGAAATTGGCAATATTTTAAATTCTCGTGTTGAAAAGCTAAAAAATTATAATTCAAGAAAGGAAAGGAATATAATTTAATATATTAATTATCGTATTTGAAAGTTTATGCAATTTAACAGTGAAGGAGATATAAAACGCAAAAATAACGTAAGAAATATTACGTTTATTATTTATCATATCTTTCTCTTTGCAGCTTTTATTATATTATTATTTTTCAGATATAGACAAATAATTGTACGGAAATTCGAAATAGTATTACTATTCGAAAATTTCTTAATTGGAATAGTCAGATCTTACTATTAATTCGGATATTGGTAGTTTCATTGTACTCCCTTAATTTGAATAAAAATTTACTACCAATATTAAATTTTTGCGTCATTTATAGTACCATTTGTCATTCTCGCGAGAAGACTAGAAATTTGTGTCAAATTTCATTGCTTTAGAAATGTCAAATTTCTATTTTCGAGACAAGGATTTTCGCTTTAAGATTTCCATGTGTTTCGCAAGTATCGAGAATATTCTGACAGGCGAAATTAAATGTTAAGGTGGAATATTCGCGTCTGCTATTCTCAATAGCAAGAGTGGCATAAACCAAGGATTTCCAAAGGTACATCTGGGTGCAACGGTACGATGACCAAACATTCAACGTAGGGGAAATTCCGCACCGTCGCCAAATTTTGCTCACCTCTCGTAAACTTGGATATCACCTTTATCCCTTCTAAGCCAAAATTCGCTAAGAGCGCGCAGCAAGGCAGTATCCATTAGATATATGGTAACCGCAATTTTTGCGTATTCTCTAATCACCGAATTCGTAGTCGAAATTAGTTAACGACGCAATTTTAATCCTAGATTTTTATTTTTATTTCAGATTCGAATTTAGTAAGTCTTTTTTTTGGAAATTTATTTATTTCGATTTAAATAGTTTTTAGTCGGTCGAGAAGCATACATCGATTGGTTAATAAAAGTTTGGGAACGAATGGATAATGTGAAAGTATCTATATATTTCGTCTATATATCTCAAATAGTGTAAATTTCGATAAAGCATTCGCCTCTAGCCTCTTTCCTTTGACATTGTGGGTGATCCTTCGAAAGGATTATATTAGTTATATTAGCCTGCAACCTAACACATTCACCATACTCGAGGGGGTATATTAGATGGATTTGCAAACTGTTTCAGCCAAATAGAGAACTCGTGAAGTCAGTATAGTCGAAGGCAAACTAACGTTTACAGCATTGAAATTCTATACACTATTATTGTTTGCTTAAATTATTTTACTAAAGATATACGATGATTTATATTTGTGAAATACTTGAAACGTTAAAATAGCAGAAATTCAATGATATAATGTGAAAAATTTAGAAGTAAACCAAATAATTTTTTGATTATTTTAATTGTTAAAGATTAGCCGTTATATGATTTTGGATTAAACAAATAAACAGAGATCAATTATTCCTTTGCGATTGAAGCATTACTTATATATTTTCAAAACAACTTTATTTTACATAAATTATCAATTTTATGCAATTTTTTCTAGAAAGTCCAATCAAGACGCAAGCTGTACTGTAACGATGTTATAGCACGAAAATTTAAGTAAACAATGTGATAAAAATCTAGTTCTCTTCGTGTACTCATATCGTTTCTATTTCAAGATATTCTTAATGATCTTATTAATATTTATATTTTATAGTCAAACTAAAATCACAACTGTGATGAAACAAAGTGCATTTCGTATTTACTTTTACGCTATTTTGTATTATTCTATTTAATCTACTCTTGAATATAAGATCTAAATTATTTTTTAATTTTCGACCTAAAATGTGTACCTAAATATATTATGTTACTAAACGTTTAACAATAACTCCTGCGAGTACGTTTTTCCTCAACCGAATTGAACATCGTTCTACTGAAAAAAAAAAAAAAATAAGAGAGAGAAAAAAACAGTTGCACATGGTCCTTTCAACAACTGCGAAAGAGCAGCGAGTGGTTTAATAGTTGTATCGTTAAATATCAATTCCACAGTCCTTGGCAAATTGCACGACCATATTTTTCTATTTCGACCCGCTGCTATTCATCCCTGCACGCTGGCCGAGCACCCGTACTAAACACAAGCATTTTCCACTCATATGTCCACTCGATCAAAGCGGCCGGTGAGTACTCGAAAAAACGCGCCACTTCGCCGTTCATTTCGACCGATTCGGAAAAGCTATCCAAGCACCTGATCTGGAGCCAATATTCGTGTTCGACGATAAATCGCGCCTTTCATACCCCGGTTCGTTACGTATCGTTACGACGCCCATGCTCGCACCGTTACTCAACGAGGATGACAACGGAGCAGGGCGGATAGGGCCGGGGCGGAGATAAACGCGTCAAAAATTTCTTGCTCGTTTACGAGGAGATCGCGTGTCCCAACGTCGCGCGACTTAAACGCAGCTCGTCACGTGAGAGTTTCTCGAAACCGCTCGGTAGCACGCTTTAAATCTAGCAAAAATCAGCTTCGAGTCGGTTTTCTCGCCTTCGCAGCCGTCCCCTAAACACCGACTATCGTCGGCTCACGTGACAATTTCTTAACTCGCCGCCGCGTACTGCAAGTTTTACAACCGGTCCCAGCTTGGCTGTCTCCCTTTCGCGCTTTACGACCGCCACTTTGTGCCCCACCCTCCTGTCCACCGCCCTAAAACTCCATCCCTCCCTCTTTCTTCACTCGCTCACACCCCCGATCAAGCGTCTTTTATGCGCCATCGGCTTACGTGCCTCAGAAGTTTATCGGTAATTGACCTTTGCACGCTCCTCGAGAAGCCGCACCGGCACGCGGTTCATTTGCAGCCGCTCGCCACGATACGCTGCGAATGTGGAAAATTCGCCGGAACTGTGAAGAACGAGATGAGCATGGTTGAAAAACGGCCGGTAGAGGATGATCGATGGCTTTCGGGGTATAATCGCGCTGGAAACGTCAGGCGTCTGTTTCGCGCAGACGTCGCGATACGAATGCCCTTGCTGTGGTTATTATAACTTTGAAATTGAATTAATGGAAGAATGCTACTTTTATCGAAGCTGCTTCGTGAAAAAGTGTAAGATAGGGGTAGACATTTTGCTTCCCTCGATAACAACCTTTCGAGGATTGGATTTCTGAGAAGAATATACAGAATGGATCATTTCGTTCCGATCCTTCTAATTTTTTAAACTCTTTGTTACGGGATGAATGTCTTGATTGAGAATAGTTTGATTTCAAAAAATTGGCGTTTTACGTAATAGTTGAATTTCGGTTGCTTTGCTT
Source organism: Eufriesea mexicana (assembly GCF_001483705.2). NCBI lineage: Eukaryota > Metazoa > Arthropoda > Insecta > Hymenoptera > Apidae > Eufriesea > Eufriesea mexicana. Next base: position 480,400 of record NW_016909472.1, on the reverse strand, counting down.
TTGTCGAGATACGAAATTTACATTGGACTTCTTAACTGCAGTATATGTTCGACATATATATGTTTGATATACATAAGTCGAAAATATTTACTGAAACGCAGTCAAGACGTGTACACTCATACAGGAAAGTATTCGAACGCTTACATTTGCTACGGTGAACAACTGAAATAAGGACGTTCAACTGAAATATTTAAAATAACATGGTACACAGTGTGTCCCACGGATCGTTAGGCAAGATTTTCCAAATACTTGCGACTATCTGACAAAAAAATGTTTTGAATGAAAGTTACTGTATTTTTTATGTTCTTTGGAATTCCGAAAAGAATAAAATAAAAAAATTTTTCCAAATTTTGCAAATCAAATTTCGTTTTTCAAATAGCACTGTATATTTTTCACTTAATATTATTATAATTGATATCTAGCAGAATTCAACGACCTAGCACACCATGACCTTCGCATGATCTTCAAGGCAAGGAAATGAAACATGCAACAAAATATCACAATCATCATCAATAGGTGATAATAACTTGTGTTTATTATTAAGACTTGAAATTACATCCAAGAACCTCGAGTAAATGTATTATTAGACACTTATCTAAGAATAATTATCGAAGAATAAGTCGACAGTGCACGGCAAAGAAAGAATGTAAACTTGTGACAGCTTAGCTTAGCTTCGCTTCAACAGCATTGGTTGGGCATTTATGGTCATATTGGTTGGTCACCACGACCCCAAATTTGTCATCACTTAACTTCTTTCTATGTGATCATCTGCAGTCAATAGATTAAATAGTAATTTAATAATAACATTTAAATATTTCATATTATGTATTGGAACTGCTATTGACTGCAGATGACCCCATAGAAAAAAATCAAGTGGTGACAAATCAATGGATCATAGGGACCAAGCGATAGGACCAGAAGTGCCCAACCAATGTTTTTTAACCCTTTGCACTGGAGAGGTGACTCTCAGTCGCCATTTAATCAGATTCTAAAGATCGACGTTAATTAATACATCAAATTTAAAATTACCTAACGATGTGTGGAATGTCGAAGAAAAATAATTGTATGTCTTAATTTGAATATGATTTCTCACTTACAATTTTAAAAATATCGTCGACTCTATGACAGAAAGTCTTCGAATTACTATTTTTCTGTAACGAAAAAGTCATCGAGTGCAAAGGGTTAAACTACATATCCAGACCGTAAGTGCTAAGCTAAGCTGTCACAATTGTCGACAATTCGCAGATATGTTCTTAGATAAGTTTCTAGTAATACAACACTTACACGAGGTTTCCGATGTAAATGTAATTTTAAGTTTTAGCACTGAACACAACTTGTTATCACTTGTTAATTATTGTCATTTTTAGTTGCAATTTTCATTTCTTTGCCTTCAAGATCATACGAAAATCATGATATTCTAGGTCGTTAAATTCGGTTAGATATGGACTATAATAATATTAAGTAAAAAATATACAGTGCTATTTTAATAACCGAATTTGACCTTCAAAATTTGGAAAAAAAAATTTTATTTTATTTTTTTCTGAATTCTAAAGAACACCGAAAATACAGTAACTTCTGTTCAAAACATTTTTTTGTCAGATTATCGCAAGTCTTTGGAAAACCCTGTTAAATGATCGGTGGGACACCCTGCATGTAATAAAGAGGAAATTCCAAGATATTATATCAATAAAATTTGAAAATAATTTAACGACATGTACGATATTTATTATACACTTATTGAAGATACGAACCGTGGTGGCGCTAGTTAGTTAAGCGGGAAGTCGTCTCAAAGCTGTAATTTATTTTAATTAATATATTATCATTTTTAATTAATTTCTTTTTTATTAATGACGCTTTTGACTAATATCATACGTTACTTATGCAATATTTTTATAATTTACCATATGGTACATGTTTATAATAAATATTTCGAATCACGTTTATAACTTTGAATAATTTTTTAATTTCACTGATGCGTTCTCGAAAATTTCTTCTCGTTTCATACAGTGTCGGACAAAAGTAAGTTTAAAAGCAGCATTTATACATATGAATATTAGTAACTTTCTACTAATTATAATATAGTAAATACAGTAAATACAGTATACGTACAATATAATAAAAGTAATTGTATTTATGTAAAATTCATTGTTGTTATAAACTATAATTCCTTCTTGTAAAATTATGATGCTCCGTTTTAACATTGAAATTTCCTTTCGTCCGAGACTGTACATCATCATTATTTCAAATATTTTACTCTAACTCTCGTATATCACATTTCAAAAACAGCACATGTAAATGTTCGAGTACTTTCATATGTGAGTGTAAGTTTAAAAGTAATAACCAAATGTTACATAACATGGTAGAAAAGATCAAAGTGACACATGTATTTCGATGTTAAAGAGAAATACTGACAAACTAATTACCACGATGTATAAATACTTTCTTTGATGCCAAACAACTTTTGTTTGAAACATTTCATCGCATAACAAGCCGTATATGAATAATTTTGGATGACAGAGTTAGATGTTTCATCCTGCATGTTTAATCAGCTGAAAATATTCTACTAGGGAAAAATGTGTAGATTAATTTTCGAAAATATTAGAATTATATTTATTCCACACTGAACAGTGGAGGAACAACAAGGATAAACATAAATTAAATTGAAATCATTTTTTAAATAACGAATCGAAAGAGAATTTGAAGATTAGAAGAAAATCATTAAAATAATTCGATCTGTTAATAAAACACGAGAAGATATGCGTATCTTGTTAGAGCATCTTCTGGAATCGCATACATATCGCTGAAAAATATCCAGATTCAAGTCAATTTACATTTGACTGGTTAGCAAACCCTTAAAAACTATAATAAATATCATCTTTAGTTGAAATCATTATGTTCATAACAAAGTATATTGAAGAATTATCTGTTTAACGACATCAGTAACGATTTATAAAATTAGTATTGTCAATATTACAATTTTTAAGTCTAGAACTAACGACCTATAATGAATACCTAAATATAACATGCACGAATGATAATAATCATGGTGATTATAGCGAAGATAAAGAGTTACATACTATCGTGTTTGTATCTTAAATGGAAGTTATCCCTAATTTCATCAAAAGCAGTTATTAGCAAAAGTAGTGAAAATGAAATGTTTGAAACAAGTCATTTTAACTTGTTTAGTAGTTCTAGTATTCACAGGATTAAGACAAAATTTTCCTAGAACAAAATTTCATCCATCGAGCATTTAAGCGATAAAGTCTTTCATTTGCAAATCGATGAACTCTATAAAACGAAAAGTAGGAATTTATTTCCAGTATAAAGACTTAAGCATTAAATATATACCATAATACTAAAATTTTTTTAAATTAAAAGATGAAGTTAATCAATTTCATTCTTGAATGCTTCGAATAACATGTGAAATATTTAACGATCAAAATTATTGCGAAAAAGATTGTAAGAGGAAACCTAGAATTTCTAAATTATATTTCGAGAAATCTTTGAAAAGAAGAATATCCGCAGCAATTTATCAAACAACTGTATCATAGCCTTCAAAACCTCTTCAAGAAAGTACATCTTTCTTTATTTTCTTTCCTTCACTAGTAATACAAAATAATTAATAATCTACCACGTTGATTTATCACCACTTATATTTTTATAGAATTTCCTTCAAAAATGTGATAAATTCTGTTAAACATGCCACGTCGAAAATTTCTACCAGTCTATATGTGGCGAATAGTTTCTTCCATGCATCTTTCTGGTTGTGAAATTTAAGTTTGCTTTGCCACGCCCTCCTACTGATCTACTTCGAAAATTGTTTCCTTATAGTACATACGCTACATCGGAAAATTTAAATCTATACATTAGTATGTAAAATTCAGTTTACAACGTTGGCCCCCGCTATTTCGTATTCCTTTCAAAAATTTTCTATTACTCGTTAATATTTTGCTTCCACGTCAAAAATCCTTTATACACTTTTGTCAAATTCTTTCGATATTTCTCATAAAAATTTAATTATCAGTATTATAAAAACGAACATTCTATTATTTTACGTTAAATCGTTAAGTGATTGTGCAATAATATTGTACAATAATTATGCCGATAATTATTAAAGTGTCTAAATGAGGAATTGGGAAGAAACAATTTTACTACGTGTTTTATATCAGATTCGTTTAGATTAAGAAAAGATAAAATTATTTTTGACATAATTGAACCGTTAAATTGGATTTCTAGCTTCGTGGTAATTACTCTTTTTAAATTATAAAATGCTTAAAACGTGAAATTTTTAATATTTCGGAACGAAACATTAATGACTTAGGCAATTTTCATAATTACCGGCACAATTCTAACCATGAATGAAATTATTACATGGTAACAGAGACACTATTACAGTCACTTTTCGTATTATGACAATTCAAATTCATGAAATATTTATATCAAATTAGAGAGTTTGAATATCAAATATTAAAACAAAGTTATGATAAAATAAACGAGTCGCTTATTATTTAACCGAGATCCTCAAAACCAACTCAAAATTTGTTCGAGCAGAAAAGCACCGTCGCTTTTACCGCAAGGACACTTTAAATTCAACCTTTCTCTCTTTCCTACTGTTTGGCGAATCTCATTTAGAAATATTCGTTCCTTTTCCCGTCTTCTGTTTTAAATTCAAAATCGTTTATAGATACATGCATCAGAATTAAAAGGTTAAATAATTCCTTTGATTCGCCATGCTAAATGCTCGAAGAAGCCCAATTCATCACCTCTGCGATCCATCATAACTCACCGATAGAACAATTCATCTACTTCAAGCTCACTTTACATCCGAAGGAAAATTATCGGCTTAATTCCTCCTCAATTGCCAATGTCACTTCTAAATTCACGAACCACGCGGCCATCGGGTTAATCCGTGAAATTTTTCTTTATCAAAATTTTATCAATTTCCATCGCGTCTGCTGACAATTGTATTTAGTCCTGCAGGAACATCGCCACAGGGAATGAGATCTTTCCATTCGTACGAGTTTTCGCTTCCCCGCCATTGCAGCTCGACTGCTCCGTCCTTTAGTTCGTTTTTCAGACGCAACCATCTGCATTTTCTGGCGAGGAATTCTTACGCTGGCCGCGTGGTTCTTATCGACGTTATGACTTTCATGCTCGTTAAGTTGGCCCGTCGCCAATCAGAGGTGCACGTATAGACCGCGCCGCCGGGCTTTGTGAGGGAAACGGAAGTCGTCAGAAACTTCCAGTTGGCACTGAGCAGCCGAATATCGTGCATGCAATTACTCGTCGCGCAAACGGCAACAAGCAACTTCGCGCGTACAAGTTGTTGTTGTCGACGTTGTAGTTTCGCGATACAGCGGCGTCGAAAACATTCGACGACGAAATCGAAAATTACCAGGGAAGCGTCAAACAGCATGACAGACACGAATGAGGTGCCGTTGAAAAATTTCTCATTCCGCGCCTCATTCGATTCAGGAGAGTCGAAAATTTAATTTTGGCACTACATCATTCGGCAAAAAGAATGGATCGAGTGGGATGCAAATTTTTTCGACAGATAGGAGGATTCGTGCAAATATGAATTATTTCAACATTGAGTAAGGTATATATTCGTTTGTTTAAATGTTATGTTAGATATGTTGTTATATCTTCCGTTGGAAGTGAAATGTTCTTCGTAGTGCAAGTTATGATAGATATTTGCATAATATAATCAATTCAATTTTGAGTTAAAGATTTATGTAAATATAGTATCTTTAACGCTATAACCGGGCCGTAATATGTGCTCAAATTAATTATGTAATGTACAATCTGTTAGTGATGAATGAAATTTTAATAACAACAAGAACAATTCTTTATTTAATTAGAAAGATTATGAAACACATATGTAACGTTTAAATATAATTAATTTCTCACAATTACTCTATGACACGACTTCTCACTATTATAGCTCAATTAATTGCGCTTTACTCATCGTATTAATAATAATTGCCCTAGCTGCATGATTATTGTCATCCCATTCGTCCCAATTTTTTAATTTCTCTTCATAGTTTAATTCTCCCTCGACTGGTTTCATCGATGGTTTTACGCTAATAACTTTCTTTCATAATCGCTTTGATCATAGAATTCCTTCTATTTTTTCTTTCCATATAAAATAGTTTGAATCATCGAGTGGTTCAACATTTGCGATATTACACACGTCAGCCATCTTCAAAGTTTCTAGAATGTTCTTTTAGTATGTTATTAATTACATCCACAGACCTCTGCTACCAATTGTTAGTTGCAATTGAGTTATAATAGTGAGAAGTCCTGTGATAGAGTAATTGTGAGAAATTAATTATATTTAAACGTTATATTTGTGTTTTATTATCTTTCTAATTAAATAAAGAATTGTTCTTGTTGCTCTTAAAATTTCATCTAGCACTAACACAATCATATTTTTATTCGAATGAAAGTTAACGTAAATTTTGACAAAAGCAGCTACGTGTTTTCAGAATTGTAAAAATATAAAATCGGGAAACCATCTAGTAGGAGAAAAATATTTAAGTATTTCAATATATATAGTATAATACACAACACATGTATAGTGAAAAGTATATAATAAATATTGTTGTTGTTCGAAATTATTATTTCATTCATTCCTTGTCTCAAATTCGACTAAAATTTAAGTATTACTCCCTGTTAATTTTGTTAGGATATAATATCATTTATTATCTTTATCGCGTTATACGTTTCATTTTATTTTATTTTAATTATTCTTTTAGCGGAATATAGGATTTCCTTGTATATCGATACAGAAAATACGATACCTTGACTGGATGATTAATTGCTATAACGGAAAGTAATAATAGATTAGAGGTATTACGTTTTATCTTCTACAAACCCAGTTCACGTCACTTTTTATATATGGTGAGCTGTAAAAGGACATACGTATGTATCAAACGAGAATTAATATACCCGATAAACTAATCAAAAGAATTGACGATTCATTAATTTAAATGAAATAAAACAAATTGAGCTTCGTAAGGCAATAAATTTAATCTTTCGTTATTATCAGTTTAACATTGATGGAAATGGTAAACGCTTTGAAATAAAGTGACAGTTAATACTTACATACATTGATTGTTAACTTATCCTCGACGTGGAATAAAACTTCTACGATATTATATTCTCTTCGTACTTTGCATTTTTATATAGTATTAATTCTACATTATGTACCCCTTTTATTTATACCCATAGAAAAAAACTGGAACATACCTAAAGATACGAAGGAGCATAAAATATATCTCTTACATTTTATCGGCATTACGATTATATCTAACTCTCTTGTAATATGCATTTGCTTACATGAAAAGAGGAGAAACGTCCCTTTAAATAAGAGAAGACATCATTTTTGGTTTATTGAAGATACATATCGCGCCGGAAGGAAATTTTTGCTATCGAGGGAAGAAGTCTCGTAAAAGATTACCACTGTGTTTCACATCCTGCTATCTTGTTATACGAATACCTCTCCCGGTAAAAAATCGCACGTAGCCAGGTCTTGCGTAGTGTATAAAACAAGGCGCAACATACGGAAACGAGACAGCTTCGTTGGAATTGCATCGTGTATAGGTCACGTTTTGAAACATTTAACAAAAAATGAAATGAAAAATATCTTATATTTTTCTCGTTAGTAACGAATAATTAAATCAGAAATACCTTCTTCCTTTCTTATTATTAATGACTCTCTGTCTGGACGTATGCTATATATAGTAATACCATTAAGTAATGCAGTGGAAAGACACGCGAGATATTTCGTTCCTAACTTCGAATCGATATCTTCGACTCGTCAAATATAATATGTTATCCACAAATTCATATAGATTAAGCGTCATAAATTGCACTGCTTTTAAAACGTTGCATTTGCAATACAAATGCACTTTTAGGTTGCAATATATAATTTTTTATTTAAGTTCAATTTGAAATAAGACAAGTTTTAGTACGCTAATAGAATTTCCTTTTTGCGTAATAAATATACAATATTGTGTATAATATATCACAGTCAAAAATCTTGGAAAATTTAATAACCATGTACCAATTACACGATAATTTCTAATTATCTAATGTATTTATAGATATTTATTAGTATATATTATAATTATATGTAGTATTATTATTATTAATTAGTAGTGGAATTTTTTATACGTGTTTTCCTCTAACTGGATCATGAAGTCAAGGAAACAACTTTTATTTTATTTTAATCTTTCATAAATACCTTCGAATTAATACGTAACTGAAAGTAATACCGCATGAAAAAAATGGTAATATTTATTAAAATATTTATCTTACGAATATTCTACTTGAACTAAACTTCAATTTAATTTTAATTCTGCAAAGGAATAGATTTATTTAAAAAATGACTTTTACATATGTATTCGTGAGATCATAGATTCACGAGAAAAGTAATATCGTAAAAAGGCAATGTTTGTTATGCTTCAGAAATTTTCTTCCTGCTGTTTCTTCCTATCTTCGATTAAAAAGAATATACGGCTCGTTTCAATTGCGTGACTCACCTTAATACAGAATGGCTAGTAGTTCGTGACACGACTAAGAAGAAGGTGATTTCATAAAAATAAATCGGAAGTGCGGAACAAAGCCTTTTCATGGAAGGCTTTATTTCTGAAACAAATCTGTTTCTATATTTCTAAGCCACGGTTATTTCTGGTGATAAATGTTGGGAAAGCTATAACTAAGAACGCTATAAATTTCTTTCACGCAATAATTATTACTAGATATTTATGTAAATATCTAACGCAGATTCAAAGTATCGTTTCATACCTGTAATATTATTGTCAAAATAATTATTACGTATAAACCGATATTCTAATTTCTATTTTTAATTTTCCTTTTTCAGTTGTTAATCATTTTTCCTTTTTAGTTGTAAAATTCTCGATTAATCTCCGTATACGTTTATTCCATTTTCTAGTTAATTAAAGATTTAATAACATTTAAAAAGAAATTTTTCTTCTTTAACGTTACGAAAAGTTCCGAATAACCTCTATCTTTATAAATATTTGATAAATTAAAGATTTAATGGCATTTAAGAATTAAATTGTAATTTAATGTGGAATCGATAAAGTAATTTTGAAACAAATACAGGCTGTGAAGGAGACGTTGCAAAAGGTTGAGACATTCGTGTATAGTCGAAAAGCAAATTGTGCTAACAGTATATCTACAATATATCAAGTTGATCTATATTTATGGTTTAACTGTTAGCATACAAGGGACTATCAAGCGACGGCGTAATAAATTAAGATTAAAGGTTCAGGTGAACATGTACTTACATTCAAACTTGTTAGCAACTACTTATTACGCAATTTTGTATAAATATATATGAACAAAGAGGCTATAAATTATTTGGACTAATGAAAATCTGTTTGAATAATGTTCCATCATGAATACAATTATGTAATTTATAATTTACTTCGTCGAGTGTTTGTAATAAGACAGAAATATACCAATGAAGGACAATATTTTATGACAATATGAAATGGAATTGATTCTGAAACATTAAGAGGCACAAATAATAAGTAATTAAAGTTCAAAAGTTGTAGAAATATTAGAAATCATTTCTGTAAAAAATATTAAAATAACATTTCATTTCATAAATGTCTAAATAATTTAATCAGTCACCTTCATCAGTTTATCACTTAAATTATTGACCATTTGCCTGAACTATTTTTAATCTTGCAGAACAATCGCCATGCTACTAAAAAGGGCATAAGTGTTCAATATCGTCCCCTCGTAAACATATATAACATACTTAACAAATAATTAATAAATATAACACTTTGTCATTGACGCACGAATTAAATAAAATTATCAAACTAATCAAAATGGCTGATGTTACACTCTTTGTTTCTCCAGTTATTTTGCCTTTGGAATATACAAACTGCTACAATAGGAACAAATGTAACAAACAAATATAAACCACTTTTTACAAAATGAACTTTTATTACACGTAATTATACATACCTATTTATTTTCATTTCACGACTTTAATTATTATTATCTATGTACGCTATACTTAGATAGGCATTACAAATACATAAATACATAAATATAAAAGGCAAAACATCGTTGAAAAAAAGAGCGCAAACCTTATTTACACGAATTGATTAACACATGAAGGACACGTGGTAATTCTTATTCCATTTTACTCCCGTAATTACTTTGATTTCCATAAAATTCACGATGAGCATATATAAGGATAAACAGGCAACTGGGTTGTTACCCGAGGTGTTCGGTTTAAAAATGATACTATACCTATCGCGGGTAGTCCACGGTAGCTGTCCAATTAACCCACGGCGTCGCGATAAATCATAAAAAAGGGTAGAAGCAGAAAGAGGGATGAAAAAAGAGGAAAGAAATGGACGAAAAACAGAGAAGGAGAGGAAGAAGGAGAGAGAAAGAAGGGATAATAGGGGAGGTGTGCTCGATTCAAAAGAATCATGATTAGAACACGGATTTGGCGCACCGTTTTACGGCGAAACACCGGGAAACGAGCTGGAAGGAGGAGCTGCAGGCAGGCCGAAGAATTTCCTGCGCCGCATTCTAACACGCCAGAACCTCTATCTATACCGCTTCCTTTTAATGCCGCTCGACCGCTAACACGCCGCTAAAAGTGTGCAATCCAGGCCATGGTTCAAACGGAAACGAACCTCGTTCGATTCGTAACACCTGTATTCTTTTTCGCTCCCTTACATTCTACCTTCCTTTCCTTTTTCCTCCTCTTTTCTCGCGTTGTCTTTTCCCCCCGTGTCTGTTTCATCTTCCCTTTTCGGATTATTGTTCCTTCTCTTTCTTTTCCCTTTTTCGAAATTTCCACACCGGATAATCGTATCTGGCTGATTCCTTTTGAGTATTCAACGAACGAAATTTTCGGACGGACGGGCGTTGCCGCGGATTGAAGTGCGATCGGGTCGAATTGAATCCCGGGATCGTAGGACTTCCGCAACGCGTGGCATTCCTCGGACATCCGTGTAGCGGAATAGGCTTGGGAATTTTCAAAATTGCTGCTCGTAGGATGGGAGAGTGCTATGCTCATGGTATTAGAGGCTGGGTGTTATGATACGCGGAGATGAATCGCGTGAAAGAACCGCAGAGAAGGAATCGTTATTGCTTGGCACAGGACTACAAGTCCAAAAACAAGTTTGCCAGGTATAAGCGAATAACCGAAGCGATAAATTGTTCGAGCGAATTTTTGGTAGGAAGATTTGAAGGATTTTGGAAGAGATCTTTAAGCCTTTCCAATAAAATGAAATTATTGGTATGGAAAATCGTTGAAAAATAAAGCTGATTTAATCCAGGGTGATACCGTACCCTTGACGAAATGTAAAGGCTCTGATGATGACAATTTTTATTGTTTATAAGTAGAGAGCAGATATTTATGCGAGTATAACCTGTTAAAATATAAATAATATGCAAGAAAATTTAATTGCTATAATTTAAACCACAGTATATTAAAATAGTTTTTTTCTCTAAATTTACAATCATTTTTTTATCATATAATGTTTAGTCAGTACATTTACACCTTCCAAAATATCATTAATTTCGGTCAAATCAATTGAAGTTAATTATTTCTTTGTAATACCAGCTTTAAATTTATGAATAATCCGAGAGAAATTAAATGAACGTCTAAAATATTTATGAAAATGAATTTCTTCTCACGATCGTTGGCATTTTCTATACTTCCAATAAGTTCTGCATTTATAATATACAAGATATACGAACAAGATATACGTATAATATGAAAGAAACCTGCATTTATGCAAAATAAATGCAATATAGATATATGCAAAGAAGCTAAGTTTGTAGTGTCTTCTAACGACAAAACAAGTTTCTGTTCAAGGCCCATGTTTTTATTTGTTTTCTATAAATATATGCGTAAACATCCGCTAACTGCTTCTAATCTATTCCGTCATATCAAAAGTTAAATTATATACTTGTGTTACTTTCGTTAGATGCGTCGAAATAAATTTCATGATCATAACGAATTAAAACCGCAAATGATTTAATTATTTCTGTTAAATTTTCTCGCACAGCCTCGAAACTTTTAACCGTGGGAAATTTATTTTTAATTTATGATTCACCGTGCAAGAAAATTTTGTTTTTCGCTTTAAAATGTACTTTTATTTTATATATAATATTCTTGGATTTCTCATAACGTTTTCTTTTTGCAAATATTATGACATATATTTCATGAAAGTTTATTTCCCTTTTTCGACATTTACGACGAATATCATAAAATTTTTCGGCATTCACAAATTACTAGTACTTTAATAATTTATGAGATAATAATTTGTATGACAGCAAATTTCAAAATTTCAATTGAAAATTACATTTAATGAAAAGATTTTATTTTCACGACTCTGAACCTTGATATCTTGATATATTTTTTCCGGAGCTTCGTTTATCGCCACATTCCATTGTTCTTCGTTTCTATTCAAGTTTGTATTTATAAAACTTGACAATGGTATTTTTAAAAATAACCAAATTACTACATATAGCTTTCTTCTAAATATCTTTAAGTGTTTCTCACCAATCATGTCATCGCCGAAGTAGTCAACCGAGTTTATGAAGAAAAGAACTAATAATATTACTAGTAATATTTTACAAGTTTATCTTTTTGGGGATTTTTATTATTTTTAGCAAGAATCCAAAATCAATTTCCAAGTTGGAATAATTATTGATTAAATCAAAAACATGTTTTTACGATTCAAATTTTTTTGCAAATAATTTAACCAAAGATAAATCACAGCACCCCGATGTAAATCAAATTTCATAAGCATCCATGATACCTAGAGCCCGATAATTCCAGCCAGCGATTCGTAGCATAAATCAGCTTCTTGATCACTCGACAACCTGTCAATGTGTAATCCTCGTTTTAAAATCCTATCCTCTATCAACCGATCACAGTTTTCTTCTCCGGATTTTCAAAACCGATCGCTTTTTCCCCCACCTTCTACCAATCACGTCGATCCCGCATCATACAGATTATATATTATACAAGGTGTCTCGCGTAACTGGGGCAAGCTGAGTTTTTAAAACAGTCAGAGATTGAATAAAATGTCATAAGGTAAAATGCAATGACGCGGAATGAAGCATATTCTGGAATTAATTTTGCATCGATGCATCTGTAATTTATGCATCGATGAATCTGAAAAGTATAATTACACCTTCTCTTTAAATGGAAATCTATAGCTTTGGCTACACTAATCGATCTGACATTTCATCCTCTATAAAATATTATAAAGCTGATTATGTATTAAAATTATAGTTGGAAAGTTGTTACAATTTGACATTTGCTAAATTGCTTCGGTGTATCGACAGCTATGGCAGCTATGGGTGGATAATTGCGACATGACAAATGTTCCCACAATTTTTCATTGTATTCTGAATACCTTTCGATCCTTGTCACTGAAAGTTTCACACCGAACCATAGTTCATCCTGTAGCATTTGATATTTTTGGAAACGCGTTGTCGAATGCTCTTAACATTAATTTAATAAAATAACAACGTATTTAGTTAAAAATGTCTAAAATTACTGAAAAAGACATAAGTCGTGCCTTAAGTAACCTATAGAAGGTTACAACAAATTTCACGCTCTAATAACTCTGAAGTTAACAAATTAAGCATAAGTACTTTTTTTAGAAAGTAGGAAATTACATCGATTAATCTAGCTAAAAATGTAGAGTTTCGTTCTGAAAAGAGGTATAATTGCACTTGTTAAGTGCGCCGATGCATGAAAATGCATAAAAATTAATTCGAGAATATGTTCTACCCCGCACCATTGCATTCTACCTTGTAACATTTCGTTTCATCTCTGCTCATTTTTAAAATACAGCTTGTCTCGACTGTTTGGGTCGCTCTATATATAAGAACGGAATGTAACACTTTCTATGAAATAACATGAAATAGCACCACATTTCTGTCATTACACTGTTATTTCATCATAATCTTTAGATCTCTTACCAATGACGCATTTTCTCAGTTTCCTTCTTCCGTTCTTTCCTTAAACTATTTCGACTCGGAAGAAATTCCAAAAATCCATTAAACATTTGGATCTCAAGAAGTAACTTGCATCTCTATCAAAACAATAGAGGCAGTTATTGCGAACGTTTTTCAATGGAATTAAAACAATCGTTGAAACGGAATTTAATATTTTGATCTTCGACAACCGCTATTACGACCAAATCGAGTTATAAAGACGCCACCATGCAGGACGATAAAATGTTCTATTGCAAAGTATTTAATTTGGCAAGTAGCCTTCGCGATAAAATCGTGTATGTACCTTTACGATTAGCCTGGACTTTACAATCTCGTCAACAAATCGATCTGCATGCTTCGACTCGAGATCGCATTACGACAGATAAGCCTGTTAACTCAATTGCGCATAGCGCTTTGACGTGGGTCTTCTGACTGGTAAGGCGAGTGCAACAAACATAATACTTTTCAAAAATTAAATCAACTTATTGTAATAATTTAGCTAACATAAACATTGAAACTATAAAACCCATAAAAATGACAGGTTCACGATTGTTTTTGAAATTAGTGGAAATACAAAGGTGTTTCTGTCACAACTTCTGTTGACTTTTACCAAGATGAGAGCACAATTGTGCAGATTTATTTATTTTATTATGTAATTCGAATTATAGTCGTGTATATGTGTTTTGTTTAGACACGTTACAGGTCGCTAGATTTAGTGTTAAGATTAATTATTTTAATTAATTGTGATAATATAATAAAATGGAATATACGAAGTGGATTTTGGTATAATTTACATATAAAAATTAGGAAATATGTCATAGAAAGTTTGTCTGCAAACTCTTTGTCACAAAGTTAGGAAATATTGAACGCAGTTAACTAACTCATTAAAAATTAGTTAACGGCAGCAGTATTATAGCAGTCGATTGTCAATGACTTTTACGGTTGATCCTCTTTTGTCGATAATTGACACGTTGACAGGGAGCGTGAAATCGTTAAATAAATATATATGATTTCGCATTTTCTTTAAATAATATTTGATAATTTAATTAATTATCAAAATACTATCTAATTGAAAATTATGTGGAAAAGTAGATTAGTCGCAGGGAATCGATTATTTGGCCCCCAATATAACTAAAACTTACACCATTGATTTCTTTCACCTTTTCAGAACTCTAAAACAAAAATATTGCACAGAAATACTTACGTATGAAGAATTAAGTAATGGTGTAAATTAATAATTCAATAGTTGAAATGCAAAAATATTCTTAAGAAAGTCGAAATATAATAAATTCCTTATTGCACAGATACGAAGCTTTTATGAACGTAGAAGGTTATTTTAAAATGAAGATTGAAAAAGTTTGTGTGACCGATATAAAAGGACAATGAAAGCATCGTGTTGATACAGATAGAATATTCACGATTAAACAGATATATTCTCTGAGGTTATAATTACAGTGGATGCATTTTCTGACAAACAAACAGATAAATAAATTCTTATGAGAGTCGTTATACTGTGCTTCATATCCCATGCTTCAGACACTCCACGAGTTGGTCAGAATTTATTTATCGCGAAATCGATCGTGCAATCACTATTCCTCTTTGTAGCACAAGCATAGAAATACGTATCCGCTGTAACCATTGCTTGCAATAATTCGTTAGTTATTCGTCAGAATGTTGATTTGTCGGAGAATGTATACTTATGTTCAGACTGTAATCAGTATCTCCCTACAACTTTGTAGCAAAATGTCTACAGACGAAATTCATATAAAAATTTTGTCTTATTTTCATTTGTAGATTATGGACTTAAAATTTTATCAAAAATTGTAAAAATTACATTTTATATTGTAGGATATTTTTATAATTCTCTAAGGATTATGTATAACCTCTTGTATTATGTATTTGTGAAAAACACAAGGATCTGGGAAAATATGTGTAAATAACTGTCATGACTGTGAAATAATCGAAGTACTTTCAACGCAGAATAAAATATCTTGAATGCGAATGGTTAAAATTTCATCGTATAGATATTTAATCGTAGAATATTTAGAAATCTATGTTCTCAAGTATTTTGTAAAATTCTTATAGAATATATAATTATATCGCAAGGAATATATAAAAATATTTAATTACTAATTTTGTGTGAATTTCGCACACTAAAAACTCGTGAAATTAATTATCGCGATATTCTACAGTTTATTCAAAATAGGTTCATGCACGCGTATCATTTCGAAGCAAAAATATTACCTTCGACGACATTCATTTCAGATTCTGCACCCTAACGCCAATTATGTAATACGTGCTCCGACTGCATAGGAAAAATTTTCCCTCGCTGCTATTCGATATTACGAAAGATTTTCTACACGGTATAAGGATGATGCAAATATACCGTGTAAAAAGACACTTGCGGTACATAGATATCGATCGATTAATGACTCTGCAATAACCTGGGGCCGAAAAAGAAGCACAGAAGCGTAAGCGACGGAATCGTCACGACAGATCGTTATCACGTATAGACTGTGAATTAGAAAAAACGCATTAGCATTGCTGGAATCGTGTCAGAGCATTAAAGAGGCTAAATGCCTGTCCGTGGAATGTCACGACGACATTGCCCTCTGGAAAATTTATTTCTTACTCATTTTACGCCATTTTGCGAGTTTTATTACCATTCAAACGATCTTCCGAGTACAGAGTACGGGTACACGTATTATCACGGATATACATTGTAGTATACGTGAAACTGAATTAATTTCGAAATTACGGTAATGATGACAGATAATCGCACATTGCGACATTCCGTGGAATGATACTTATAACATATCCTTAGAATAATAGCAAATGTAACAAATATTACACACGAATGACAAAAATTACAAGTCATCCATCGATAAGATGCATTTGATAAAATTTCTAATGTGTAGGAACAGAAGAGATTGATATCATAATAAAAGTATTTAAATTATGATTTAACTTTAGCTAATTTTGATAGAGGTAGTCAGTTTTTTTGAATATACTTATTTACCAATAATTTCAAATATAAGTATTATTTTTACATTTACTTATTTTTACAGAATAGCATAAATATCGATATCGAGGTAACTGAGACGGGGAAACCAAAAAAGTTCAACAATACATAAATGGAAAATGGAAAATACGAAACAGGCGTGTAGAATAAGCGAAAATATTGCTTCGACAAACATGGCATAGAAAAAAGTTTTAAAATAAATATAAAGATACAAATTTAATTTCTATATTTCAAATACATAAATTTTTAATTAGAAAACGACTAAACATAACTCGAATATTTCACTTTAGCGTTTCATTTGTTCTACGCTGAAAAAAAATATTCAGAATTTAATTGGTCTGTTACATGTTTCACATTTTCCACTGAATATCAATTGACGTAACATATCCCTACCATTGACTAGCACGTGAAGGCAGAACATACCTGTGAAGGACCTTTGAAGGACCTTACAAGAGCGTAGACGACGGTTTTAAGAGACACTCCCGAAAATTCATAACTTCCCAGAATTAGACAATGAGTTTCACAGCACGTTAAAACTTCCACAATGACTTCCACAACTAAAAACGAACGAGGAAATTACAAGCAGAAAAGAACAGAATAATTAGAAAAAGGAGGACTTCTTGCTTTTTTAGAAAACTTTGTAAACTTTAAAAACTTTCGGGACTTTAGGTTATAATTTGGACTGAAGCTATAAAACTTTAGAATCAGAACGTTAGAAAAGAACTACTGAACTGGACTTTGAGCTTCGAATTTTTACCTTTCGAACATTAAACTTTGTAACGAACTCTAACTCGCACGTTCATTGCCAATTAGGTACAATTACACAGTGTTCTGTTGTATTAGGAAATTGGTTTCATTCGCCGTGTAATCTCTATTACGCGTGCTATTCTGTATGGGAAATTACGTTAAAGACGATAAGACAGATTTTCGGGTGGAAGAGAAAACCACTGTTAAGGGTTCAAATGAAATGGAAAGCAATATAGAATAAAATGCATGTAAATAAGGGAACGAAATTTGAAACGAGAGCCGTAGGAAGGAACAAGTTTGAAAAGTCGGAGAATGAGAGGAGAATCTGCAATAGGGCAAGATTGAAATTTTTATTTGGAGCAAAAGAATCAAGCAACTCTTCCTCCAAACTTTTTAATTTAACTTTATAAGATATCTTCAAATTCTAAACATTTATTATAGATACAAATTCACCAATTTTCTCTTTGGTGCCGAGTGATATAAAGGATTTTTTAAACACATTTTCGTATCGAAAGCTGAAAATTTGGTATGCAAAATGCATCGCATAATTTGATTAAATAATTTTTAAGATACTTGGCTTTCATAAAATGTCCACGCATAAATTGTACGATATTGAAAAATACAGAGCAAATGTTTCAAGTAATATTATTGACGATATTTACAATTATTATCTTTACGACTCATCAAAGTAACTGTAACATTTTTAACCGTAATATCTATCCTTTTATATGGAAATCCTGTTAATATGTATCGTAAAAGGTTTCGTCTAATTTGATAAATAATTTTGTAACAATCAGTTTGTTAAATTTCATACCTTTAGTTTTAATGCTATCGAAATATTGTAATCTCTCCATTTCATTCGTTGTATCGTTGATCGAATAATTTGTAATAGATTAAAATTTAGCGATATAAAACTGTCGCGAAGAATCAGTTTACGTATCTTTAATTGCAACAGGCACTTAGTCAGAGCTGCGCATCTCTATAAATCTTCCAATCTATATAATAACTATTACATGCATATACGTGAACGCGAAATCAATGTAATTATAGAATTGTGCTATGAAATTGTTGTTTGAAAGATGGCTTTCAGCCAATTTGATAACAAGTGCAGAGAATGTCATTCGTAAATTACATCAATGTTACGGATCTTCTGTGTCTAATATTTTTATATGTAACATATCGTAGGAATTGAGGTTATAAAAACGAGAGTGAAGGTTAATGGTGGAACAGGCCATTTAGGAAAAACCCTCGCAAACGCGCGAGGCCTACCAAGACGACCCCTATATTTGGACTAACGAGGGTGTATACGTGCGTTTAATAATGTAGAGAAAATTACAGTTACAACACAGAGCGTAGCATTTAATTCTGCCAATTGAAACTGTAATCTCTTTGTTACATAAAAAATGTTTTAAACAAAAGCTATTTTCTATCAAAAGAAATACAACGTAATAATTAGTTCTCTTGTTATTTCGTTCTCCTCTTTTCTTTTTTTTTTCTTTTTTTCTATGTGGAGATATGAATTCAGTAGGTTAATAGCATTTTATTCAATCTTCCATGTTCTGTCGAATTGCGTGTTAAATGTTATAAATGTATTATAGTTACAAAACTCAAGGAGACCTCCATATTTTCGCTAAACAGGCGAAGTATTAAAGACTAATTATTATACCGTGCAGTGCTTTTGATGCCAAGTTACAATTGTTTGAAACATTCTTCTTAATATAAAGATAATTGCTTTCATATGTTTAATTAATATTATCTTTCATATGACGGCTATTTTTTCAGATTACACAGAATTAAATGCTTAATCTTGAATAAAACGTAACGAAAGAGGTGCAAAAGTTAACCAGTAGTTGCAGGAATTGTAGATTTCAAGTATTATTATAACGATACAATAACGATGCGATTTTATTGTTAGTACAAAAATTGCATTGTTAACTGCTGCCTGCCACAAATTCAATTCGATAATATTTATATATCTCATTTACCAAGATGAAATATACTTTGACATTTATATATTTCCTCTGTAAACGTTATTTCTTACTTCCCTCAGACGAAAGACTCCTTTTCTTTATTCGCAGGAAAAAGTGGCGCAATTTGATCATTCCATCCAACGTCTCTGATTCGATGCAATGGCATCATCAGAGAGCTATTAAATTTATTTAACTAGCAAGTGGATTTGGCGAGTAAAAGCAAGAACCCAACTGGCACATGAAATCTCCTCTCCTTAGCCAAAAGCAGAGACGCAACAGCGATGGTTCAGCAAACACCTGTGCAACGCGACCAACAATCGCCGGCAAGTCAAATAAGCGATCGAGTTCCGCAAATATTGCACCCTGTAATATTTGAACAGAGTGACGCACAGGTGCGTCCCATCAAAGATAACGCGATCAGCGTTAACGGAAGCTCGTCAAACTATACGTGAATACACACCTAGAGTCGAAAGTTCGTAACTATTAAGTATTCCAAGGAAGACAGGAATTTTTGGAGCAAGATTACTAACTCCAAGGTAACTTGAAAACACCTTCAGATAACTTTATACTTCCACCGTATGAATTTTATACAGCGTCTCTGAAAAATCATTTCACTGGAATTCCTACATACACGCGTGCACGAAAGCATTCGAGTGAATATATTTTGCTACTTTCAAAAGGTCAATGTATACGTTAAATCCGAATGTTTAACACAACGTGACAGACTTTGTAAGATGAAAGCTTCTTTAGTAACGTTTTATATATTAGTAAGGTATTCTAATTCTATTATTTTCCATACTGTATATTTTATATAGTCTATATTATTTTCTAATAATTCAACGATATGTATTTGACATTTAAAGTATATTTATTGCAAATAGAATTCATGGCAGTTTTTATACACTGAATGAAAAATCGTCTCTTTAATTTGAAAATCGGCTGACATAGACAAGGAAAGACGAATATACGTTACATTGAAATTTCTAATTTTTTAATCGATGATGCTTGCAATTAATATCATACATTACTTTCGAGTATTTTTAAAGTTCACCAATGGTGTATGTTTGTCATAAATTGGTCGTGAATATTATACACATCTTTGAATTATTTTCTAATTTAGTCGATATAATCTTGAACTTTTTCTTCTGCTATACATATTATTATTGTTTCAGATATTTTAATTTAACATGTATATATTAATTTTTAAACGCAGCTTGTGTAAACGTTCGGATACTTTCGTGAACAAATGTATATACAGAGTGTCCCAAGTTTTATTCATCAAACTTCTTCAGTGTATTTTAGAGAATAAGAAAAAGATATATATTATATTATAATTATATTATATATTATGTATGATATATTGTATATATTACAATTATATTATATTATATCTATATAATTATATTAATGTAATTATATTATATGTAAAATTCTTTGTAATAAAAGGGGAATAAAGGTATAAAACACTTGATCACTGAATCAAGTGATATTGTAAGATATGAATTTGTAATTTATTCAATAGGAAAATCTGTCGTAACGAGATAAATTACTATTAATATCCTAAGCACTAATCCCTTTCGATACATTAATATATATTCATTCGTATGAATATTTGACCTATATAATTGAAGTTAGGGCCCAATTCGTTTGATCACTGTGAGCTTAAATTGTATGAAATGTGAGTACAATAGCCGAGCTATGTAAAGGAAGAGCACGTAGATTTGGAATAAGTTTCACAAAATATACGTTTCGATACGTTAATCGCAGCAAGCATAATCGTTCACAAAACTACCTAAAAATCACAAAAGAATTCTCAAACTGTTAACGAACGAAATACCCACATTGAACTTATTAGACTTGGAAAATAATGCCATAGCTAGGCAGGAATACAAAATATTTTGAAAATATATAAGCAAAATTAAAGGAAAATTCCATGATAAATATAGAATCCGTAAAATATTAAATATAAATACACCTTGTACTAGGATCACAAATTCGAGTATTAGTAGAGTGAATTATTTCTGTATTAATTTATGTTACTAATTTTAATTGGACCATTTAACATTAATTGCAACATTGATGTTCTTTCACTTTTATACATTCGAATATTTTCCTGATCCTCGCGTTTCACAAATTCTATGTCCACCATTAAATCTTCTTATGATTTTACCCACAGGCAACTTGCTTTAATGTGTTACTTTTAGTATTAATAACGGTATAATTTTCAGAGTTTCGAACTCAAGGCGTGTATTTCAACTGTCAAAAGTTTAGAGCACAAAGCGTTCGAGTATTTCCGTAAGCGACTACACACCGCTTGCCAAAATTCAATATTCAGTGCCACTTATTTGAAGCAAAATATCCCTAAATATTTTCAACCAATTTAACTAACTTTCACTCCTCGATGTCAATATACATACATAAGTACGATTTCCATGCATTGCTGAAGACAGCAAAAAAAATTTAAGCAATTATTTATTTATACTAATCCTGTATCAATGTATCAACCTATCATTTAACGATCGTATTAAGTTTCATCAAGGAATTTAAAGCAATATTTATTTTCAAGCTATATTTATCAGATCAGGCACGTGTAAGCGTATTTGTATTACGCCGTAGTCGTCGTTAAAGGGTTAAATAAACGTTTAATTAATTATTCAAGTGAAACATGTCTCTGAGGGTGGTGAAGAAATGATCGTAGGGACAAAAATATTTAGGACGAATGACAGTACAAATGATAAATTTAACGATTATCGATGCAAACGACGAGCGTATATTTAGGTTAAGATTAAGCGAGAATGGCGAATGAGTAAGAACTCGTGTACGGAATTGGAATGGAAGATTTTTGGAATGTATCGTATAAGTGTGTAACGTGTGTGAGTGAATAAAAGGTGATCGGAACTACGAAGCCAGGACAGTCACAAAGAAGAGTCATAGAATCAGTGCAATAATTGTTCATAGTTATTGCTTTGCTTTTAATTTCCCTTTTACTCGAAATAAATATATTTTAGAGTCTAACGTCTCTTTCTCTTTTATCAATCCACATCCCCTACAATATATTTCTCGTACTTTCATAAAATTCAGAAACTTGCATTGTGAACGCTTTATTTCCAAATTTTGGTAATGATACAATTAAAGGAACAAGTCCAGCTTCGTACAGATAATGTACGTTCTCTCGCTGACCCTAGACTAAATCGTGTCGGTCTTGATCATTCAACAGGCGTTAATTCCCGGTTCGTGCACGTGCTGGCACAGCGACGGCTGTTTCGCACTTGCGTTTCTTTTTACCGGTGAATTTATTCCTCGAACGTGGCCTGCTATGGCGGCAGATGTATACTCGAGATTTACGTGACCCTCTAGGGCCGCTACGTTGACCGTGCGCACCTACCTCGATAATTAATGGTTACTTTTAAGGCGTTCTAAAACGCGTCAAAAAGCCACCGGAACATTCGAAATGATTTACGATGTGCAAAATGTGGTCGCTACTAAAGGTTTGTTCTGTGACGTGCGTGTCTTCGTCTCTCATTTGCATGCGTCTACGTATTCGCACGTATATGCCAAGATCACCTGGCTGCGCGAAGCTCCAAGTATTTCGTGAAATGTTCACGCTGCTGAAATTGACATTCGTAGAATAGCAGAGAAAACGTACAGAGGACGGCTGAGATGTAAGACGGTGAAAACGCGAGATCGTTGATGCCTTTATACCGAAACGAACAGAATTTAATTCGTGTGTTGGATTTAGTAGTTGGAGATATAACGAATGTAAATTTACTATGTTTATACATCACGCATATGCAACGGAACTTTTTACGCTAATATAGAGACAAGTTTGTATTTCATTGCGTAATCTGCCGGCTTAAAAAATATATATTTAAAAATTCTTATATCTTTAGAATATTTTTGTAAAATATTTTTAGCGTACTTTTATATTACTAGGCTACGAAACCAGTTGAACTATATATTCAGATTATTTTTTTAGTACAATTAATGCTAAATTTATGTAACCTATACGATCGTTTTTAAACTTTTGGTTAAAGATTCCGTATTCAATATTATATTGCTTTGATTACTCGACCTAGCGACTTTTCTTCTGATATTCTGATAATCAAGTTTTCAGTTTCCCCTCTCTTTGTATTTTCTTTCAAAATTTTTTCCTTTCGTTTCGTCAGCTGCTTATGGTAGCTTTAGAGTTAATGAAATAGATATAATTATACAAAATGTCCTAAAATCGAATGCTCAAACTTTGTTAGTATATTCTATTATATTATATATTTCGTTAAAAAGTTATTATAAAAATGCGGAAAACGAAGGGTTCTGTAACTGTGTTTTCTATCATATATCATCAAAGATTTTAAAAACAACTATTGCCAGTAATACAGGTAAATTATTGGATTCCAAGTCGAAATACGTTGGGTATTTACGAATAAAATGAAATTCATAGATATAAATTCAATTTTCAGCCGCTGTCAGTCATTAATCTTCAAGGATGATGGACATTTTGAAGTGGGATATGAATTAACTCTGGAGATATTACAAGTATCATACTATTTTCGATAACTCCAGGCAGTAAACGCGACTTATATAATAAAAATTTAATAAAAATTAACTATATAGAAATAATTAAATATCGACATTACTGATTTGTTCTATCATTCGTATCGCAATAACAGCGAGTTCGTTGCTACTCCTTTCTATTTCGTATTTTTGTCATAAATTTTTGAAGAAGCTTCGAACGACCTATATTTATGTAACATCTTCTTTTATTATTTGGATTCACAAAACACACTGATAAACGTTAAGCACTAGGACCAGGGATACCCTGTATATGTCCATTTATTTTCTTCACATCACTTTAATTATTATTTTTTATAAACATCGTATTTAGGAACGCGTGGTACATCGCTAATTATAGTTTTAAATTTTTAATTTTAGCACATCTATGCACTCTTTCAGATATTATGGTCGTATAATACAATTAAGGACAGTTGACAAACTCAGAACGGAGATATAAGTTATTATTTATAGAATATAATATATATTATTTTATAGAAAAGTAGTCGAATAGATCTCGACAACGAATATCAAATTACTTTAGGTATAAGTTCAAGAAATAAGGAGAATATAATTCACGTAATTTCACCTCGACGTTTCCATCTATTTGTCACCGTTTTAAAACTCTCGGTTATACAGAAATGTGTTACTTCGCGAGTAACAAACCAAATAAATTGTTTCACGAACTCACTCGAAAGAAATTTTCAATTCGAGTATCTATGAGTTATGGTCGTAAAATGTATTGGACACTGTGTCGTTGTATTAGTTGGAAAACAAACAATTCACGTACGAATCGTAATGGCGATTATTCTTCTTCCTCTTGTCTTTATTTTAGGCTTTGCAACCCATTCAATAGCATTCGCCCCTTGTAATCCGGCTCGCTAACTGTCTTTTCACCTTTTAGGTAGCAACAATAATTATTGTACCTTTATGTCTCATTAAATCTATGTCTTTTCTCTTAAATCACTCGCCTGCTTGCTTGTTCCTCGTAATTACACTTCCCTCTAATCTTTCTTTCGGATCCCCCTTGCACAGTTACACCTTTGTTTCCTTCTCTTTTCTTCCTGTGTTATTCGCTTCAGCCACTTCTCCATAAACAATTGCTTTTCCATTTGTTGCACGATGTACCGATACCTTGTTTGTTTTAATCTGCACGACGAATCGATCGATCTGTCCAGCATTTACAGTGGGCAATGGAAGTGTCCTAGCGCTACATTCCAAGGGAACTTTTTTAACTCAAAAATTAGAACTCTGCCGTTCCATGGTAAAACTTTGAAAACTTTTATCTTCGTTTCCAAGCGTTCAAATACATTTCCCCAAAATATTATTTCACGTGTCATGCTTCAGGTACAAATATATAATATATCTCGCAAACTTTTTGTTAAAATTTTTTAGGTAAAATCAGAAATTTTGGGTTAAATAATTCCTTCGAGATATAGCGTTCGAATACTTTCGTAACACACCGTATACACATTCTCTAGTTTATCGAATAAGCGAACGTATTTTTCGATTACGTCGTTGGTTCATTTTTAATTAATAAGATTCCTTTCGGATTTATCGTCAACGCGACACGAACCTTTCAAATCACACTCGAAGTTATAAACTCCTAGGCAACGAAAGTAAGCCTCACTTTTTTCTCCTAATGGAATGATGCTTCCTCCTCTATTGAAATTTATTGCGCACGCTGGGAGAATCCCACCGAGTACCCCTTAAAGGGAAATAAACCTGACCCTTATTGCATTGAGCATTAGGATCCAGAATGAGATTTGAAATATAGGCTACACACCTTCTTCGATATTAAACAACTTTCTCGTGGTAACGTTAATTCGTTTAGTCTGATTTATTACGACTTATTAAATTAAGAAGGTTCGATCCGCTTAAATCTGGACAAACACCAAAATAATCGCTTACGTATTTTTATGTTTAACGAGTGACATAAATATTAAACAGAAATGTTCAAAATGACACGGTACATGAGCAAAATGAAATCTTTTTAATTGTATTAGTAAAATTAAGGAATAGTGCGATGATATATACGATGTCGAAATGAACTGAATTGTATTTAGTGGAAGATTATTTATTACTAGCAAAAGATGGATCAACATCATATCGAAACTTTTACTTTGTAATTAATAATGCTTTCGTTAAATTATATCGCTGGATTATTATCTAATTTTGCCGATAGAAACCGTTTCATATACATCGAGTTAATGTACATATTTGACTTATAAACGTAGCAAATGCAAACATTTTCATAGTTTCGTGCATGAGTTTATATTGAATTTTCAAGTATTTTATACTAATATTTTGTACATTTTTCATATTCCTTTTGTATATTCCTCATATTTTGCGTAGACTGCACAAACTACTCTCTATTTTTAATTGAAAAATTATCGAGCAGCTGCTTCACAAATAGAAATGAAAAGGATAAAAATTTAAACGTTTTCTTTTTCACAAATTTTTAACGCGTAACTGTCAATTTATCAAAAGATATCGTTGGAGATAGTGCTAGCAATGAGATTCTTTAAGCGATTAGATAATTTTGCCGAATTGATAACCGAAAGCAGTGTTCATATTTTGCATTTCATAAAACGAGAAAAGGAAGTAGGCATTCACGTACGAGTTGGACTTTTATTGTAAGTATGAAATCTATTGGAATCTATATTGAATCTATATGAAATGGAAGATACAGAAAATAGGTTGCAAACGTTGCTTTCATTTATCATCAATTTAACAAAATTATCGAATCAGTTGAAAATGTGTATCGTCTGAGTAATTGTTAGAACTTCAAACTTCAAATTCTTTTATGTTAAACAATTATTGCAAATTTTTTAATTTTCTTAATCAAATTGTTTAATTTATTCTATTTATTACCTATTGATTATATATTTTGAATAAAGGTTTAAAACTTTTATTTAGTAAATTAGCACGAACTTTTAAATTTTCTAAACCACCACTGATTTTATTTAATTTATTATATACTATGTTTATTTATTTCACACACACACGCGGATATATGATTATCTTCGTTATCAAATTAATATAGACACTACATGGCTTCGAATAATTCACCACTGTCTTCATTTCAAATTTCTAATGCTATTAACCAATATAAATACGATTTATATTTAAGGCAATTTTATCATACTGAAGGAGAATTTTAATTTTGATCGAAAACGTCGGAAATCCGGGTGTACTCGTTGCAAATATCAACACTACATGTTTAAACCATCTCCGGCGGCGTGTTAAAAAAGAATTCGTTTCATTACTCAGAAATTTTCTTGCGTCGTGAATTTTCAAAGCTCTACATTTTGAAGCGATACGTTTCGGAACGAAATCTTCCAGCGGAGAAACCAATTCCCTGCTTCGTTCCGAGACTCGTGTAAAGGCATATAACGCATACTTCTATATCCGTATATACCTAGGTATATTTATATGTATGTACATGTATATAATACATATCGTTTATATCTTGGCGGACAAGGAAGTCTAATGATAAATTTTGTCGGAAATAAGATCTTGGTCGGAAAGGGCATTAGCTAAACAGCGACAATTCTCACCATGCAGGTGGAGCTAGCGTAGAAGCCGAGTATTTCGGTACAAACGGTTTAATTATCTCGCTGTCTTACGTCCCGATTTAACGCGATGAAATTATATCGCAAAGGGAATTTAACTGAACGTAATTCGCCGACGAAACGAGAATTGCACGCGACACGCACACACGCGCGCACACACAAAACGCACACGACACGCACAATCGTGTAACCACAATCGTGGCGGAAATCTGGTAAAATCGACACGTTATCGATCCTTCTGATCAAAATTTCGCACCGAGTGGCCAGTTTCCCCGTAAATATTTACGATCACTTTCCTCATCAAACAACAGACAAATTCGCAGAGATGGTCCGAGCACGCTGACTCTTTCGAAGATCGCAGAACTTAATGGAACACTTATCACTCGTACCGGTTCACGTCCGATTTTATTTTTCCACTCGAATCTCTCGAGCTTTTTATCACGCACTTTAGACTCTGTAAATATCGTCGAGAACTTACATTCCGGCGCACGTACGCACGAGTGTGTATACATACAGGTGTTCGCGAGAGCATTCGAACTTTGTGTACCGATCATTGAACGAATGAAATATGCACGTAACACTCGAATTTGCGAAATAACATGGTACACGAAGTAAGAGACGAGTGTTGAGAACATGTGCACAAAATTAGGAAAATATCGTAGAACTTGTGGAGTATTGACCCTCTGCTGTCCAGACCATTTCCAACTGTACTTCTCACTGGTTTCAACGAGTGATAAAGAATTAAGAATACTCGTGCTATTACTAACTAACGACAAAATTTTAGCTTTGTATCTTTAATTTTGCACATCTACAGTATTTTTCGTGAAACATGGGTGACCTATGATTCTTATAATTCAATGCTAAAAATTCTTTTATATCATTTCTATATATTTATTTTTATATCTTTAGTATTCACTGGTAATCGCTTCGTTTGAAACAAAACAAATTTGATTGGATACAGTTGAATCTCGATAATTGAATCTTGATAATTTGAACATCTTTACCTTCTTCTAAAACTTCTACAAGGCGAATATTTTATTTATTCCCTTTCCCTATAAATCGAAATAAAACTTTAAATCGAATTATTCGCTGTCTACTTAAATACGTACTTTTATCTGTGTGATTTAAATTTAGAATAGTCCTACATCTACAAATTCAACTTTTATCAATGCTATATTTACAACTCGAAGTTTATATTATGTGTCATACCAGTCATTCGATACCTTATTTTATCCGTTTATATGTTTCAGGATTACATTGTGTCGAATAAAATTGAACAAGAGACGACGCGAGTTGTATTCCTACGAAATTTGTGTGTTTCAAATTTGTGTCAACTTTGTATTTCAAAAATCATTTTCAGTAAAAATTTCTGTAACTCAGTCTTAGCTTCTCACTTGAGGTTCAAGCTATCGAGAATCGGCTTTAATGTATTGACCATTTTCATTTGTAATAAATAATACCAATTATTTACTACATTGCATCGTAGTAAGTAAAAATCTGTTTTGGAAATATGTTTTCCAATTTTTATATTTTCTAATATTATTTGTATAAAACGAGATTACGTACCGAAATGTTGAGTGTTATTTATAAAATGTTAAGTGAAAAACATTTTATTTAACGTAGTTTCTGATTTCATTAAAGACCAGTAGTAATTATTTGGAAACGTTCGAGCTGGTAAATAAGAGTGTGTTGTCACTTGCGTGATGACATTCGACCGCAAAGCGTTAAATATGTACATACCTTTCACAAGGATGACAAAAATACAGTAGATCCACGATTATCCAAATTTTCTAATATCTCGACACTTCGTTATCTGAATTCTTTATTATTCAAACACTGGTTGTAGTCACTTCGTTTTAAAGCAATTTGTACACGGCACGATTTACCTTAAAAATCAGTAACGATTCAGTTCAGCACTGTAACTGATCACAGCACGGTATAATTATCGCAGCAACGAAAAAGTGTGGAATACCTATGAAAGTAAATCACGAAATAATTACAGATCCAAAGTGGAAAAATTGCAATTACGTTAGCGAAAATGTACGGTATCGTACAATTAAAAAATTATGGACATTAAGAAATGGAAACATATAACAGAATAGCTTCGATGCGATGAAATTTTTGTTAAGTGATTAAGGTATCAGTGTTACGCGTGCTTCGAATAATGAATATAATAACGTCGACATAATTTAACATTTTTAAGTATTTGAGGCTTTAAAAATGAAGTTGAAATAGTTCGAACTACAGGGAGAACGTAATCTAACGTTAAATTAAATTTAATTAATACTAAACCTATCAAGACCAGTCAAATAGCTGGTGGGTGCAGAAAAAAGAAAAAGAAGAACCTTAAAAATGGCGAAATAAGAGAAGATATTGCAAAATTAATTATATGTATATTAGAAGAGAAATTTCAAAGTCAAGTGATTAAAGCGATAACGTTGAATGTGGAACTTTCATTAAAAAATTTAAATACGGTCATCTAGGTTACGGTAGGCTCAGTATTAAAAACTTGTATGACTTAGCAGTTTAAAAAATTTGCTGCCATAAATTTTTAACGAAATCGTATCATGAATCTGTTATTTGTGATTGTTATATTATCGTTATATTATTTATTATTACCTAGTATTATCTATCATTAGATAGATATAATAATTATGAACCTTTTATTTGTTATTTTCCGTTATTCGCAAATTCTCTTATTTCCGAATATCCATGTTCACTAGTTAATTCAGGTAATCAAGATTGTATTGCAATTATTTCTCCACTAATTGGCGTTGACACTTAATTGAACCATCATTTTTCATCTCCGCGTTCGAAACGTCTTCCGTCAATCTTCGTTAACCGATCGACTCGAGATTCAATATTTTCCAACATACCGCGTTCGTCGTTGAATGTTTTAGAATTTTATTCGTATATTTCCAAGATTTATACGTTACTTCCGATGCAGTGTTATTTTCAAAGTCATAGTGCAACGTGCGTGTCTCATTCGTCAGAAATTTGGGTCTCGAACTGTTGGAATACTTTCGTGAGCGAGCGTAGATAGGTAACTCAAACGTGACAGCGCTGAGCGTGAAGAGCCACGTTCGTTACACGAGCTACAAGAGAGCATCAAGAATCGGTGGAAAATTCGGCCGGTAAATCACTTTCGCTCGTGTTACGCGCAAATTAAACCCGTCCGTGGCCGCGGTCGAAGATAAAGCCGGCCGCAAAGTAATCACGAAAATAGTTGCCACGAAGTTGCCTCCGAGTTATCGCGCGATTATATGGATTTTTTAAGCACTTCTGCCCGTGAGCCACGACCGATCATCGAATCGCCTATTTTCTCCCCGCGAGCTAGGAAAATTCTGTAAGAAAATCCGACAGTTCGACACCGTTGAAAAGTTCGACACTGTCAATTAAAAGCGAAATGACGCGAATATGAAAATCTAAAGTCACCTCGAATCACGGTGAATGTAAGGAAAAGGAAGAAAAGTTTCATTCGCGTATTTTAAAATACAGAATTTTATCGAAAAGCGTTATTCGTTGAATCGTCTACTTTCATCTTGTAAGGTAGGAAAATATAATCAAAGAGCTCGACACAGTTCATGGAAAAAAAAATGACGTAAATGAGAAAATTATTTTGAATCACCGAGTATGCATGGAGAAAAAAGAAGAACTCCGTAAATTGAAAAATATAGTATTCCTTGAAGTTATTCTGTTATCTCGATTTGCAGAAGATAGAAGGTTCAAGTATCTGTCAGTTGAAATTTCTAGCTCCTTAGACAAGCGCAGAGGGCTACAGAGGAATTTTTAGAATTAAATTGTCGACGCAAGAAGGTTATCAACGAGCTGTCGAAGAGTTAATCAGCAGAGAAGCGGTTGCTGGAATATTCGTCACGGCGAAAGTAACGAGCAACGAGGATGTCAAACGACGAGTCAACGCTTGAACGACGCGTATGGATTCTGCTTATAGACCTTAATATTTCAGGAGGCAAAAAGGTTAGCCTTGAAATTGATTAGGTTAAAACAGTGTTTCTCGGGTTAATTTCAGTTCCCTATATTCCACAAGTATAAATATATTTATATCATATATAAATATCGACTATCAAACAGCACGTTCTAAATTAATACTTTCATGGTCGTAATAATATGCATAACGATTATATAGTGTCAGGAAACATTTCAAAGCGTATCTAGCAACGAAACTTTTCTATTGTTATTTAACGTTTGAGTATTGTTTTTGACATACGAGCTTTGTATAATATAGCGACCGCAAGGCCGAGAGTAAATCAGTAATTGATCCCGCGTTATACACCGGATGAAAATTCCATTCGGAAAATTTACGCCGACAGACGAATCTAATCGTACTCGTCATAAAGCAGGAAAAGTCACCTAAAATCGACTCGCGCGGAAGTAAAGTAAAAGAGATCGCGATGCACCTCCAAAACGCGTGAAACGCGAGACACAAAACGCATTGACCGTTCCATGAAAAATCTGGACCTCCCGGTCATTCTCGATATCCGCGTATATTCGTCCGCGATAGCTGCCAAATGCGCGCGCTAGCGCAAGTGCTCGGGCGTAGAATCACGTGCAGTTTTATTTCGCGTAAAAACGATATATTTCCTCTCTTAAAAATTTCATACGGAAGCGAATAGCAGCGAGTCACAGGCTTAGGACCACGCCAGTATCTTGACGCATACGTGCACGTACAGGCACCGTCGCGTATATTCCGATAGGATTTCGCGGCTGCCTTTCTATCTCTTCTTATACCATTTTCCGGCGATCCGTCGAAATTCGGATTTTACGCGGTGCCGGTTGACCAACCGCGGAACAAGCGAAATCGAACGCGTCGCGATCCAATAACGCCACGACTAATACCACGACTTACGCCACGAGTGGGAAAGCAGCTTCCGGTGTCAAAGCAACATAACCGGCGTTTTATCAACCGACGAACAACCGCGACACCCGTCGTCGGGTGTACACGTTTTCGCGAGTTACGCCGCTAACAAACCAGATTTATGACGCTTAATACCATTACGTCGAATCGCAGGGTTCGCGACATCTAGTCTGCCGGCTGGTTCGAGAGTATTCGTTTTCACTCGTTTTCCCCATTGCTGCGATTTTTTTTTTCGTTTCCGCGCTGGTCGACGGGAGAAGGGGCGCACAGAGGGTGGAGCGAGGTGAGCAAAACCGTAATATCCGAGGGAAAATTTGTTCGGCGAAATGAAATTATCCAGCGACGATCTTGCATTATACTCGCGGCCGTACGTGCTCGGCATAACGCGTCGAGCTGCCACGTCCCTCTAATACGTGGAATACGTATCGAACGGCCGTATCGTAACTTCCGTCCTCGAATCGGCAAAACGTCTCAGTCGAATTGCCCGAGACTCGATTTTACAATTCTTTAACGGCCAACAAATTGATTCGTCCCCGCGGACCGACTGGAAACGAAAGGATGCGTTTGCCTACTCGACTCCGCGTCGTGGATCTCGAGCAAGCTTCTCGTTCCGGGCCAGCAAAAGGACCGAGGACGGAGTTACGCGAGAGGATCGAGGACTTTGATCGAGTGCAAAGTTACGCGGTGAATGTCAAAGAACGATGTAATTAAACGGCACCGTGCTGCTCAGCCGTCGCGGAGTTGCTCGAGCTGCATGTTAGCCGACGAAATATAGAAGAAACGGGATTAACGAGAAAAAGTTCGACGCGAAGCTGCTCGAATAGTTTTAATTAAGACGATGACGGAAACACTGTGCACGCGAAGCTATATTTTTACATGTCCTATATTCCTGCTCGTTCCAACCAATCTCCTTTCCTCCTTTTTCCGTCCCCGTCGTCGAACAACGATCGACTCGCGCGTCACCTTCCTCCCGAATTAATTCCGTTCTTCCGTTGGAATCGAGAAGGCAGGTGCGTTTCTCCAACGATTCTGTTCGCGACGTACACGCGAGATTTCTCACGGAAGACCGAAAACCCGACCACCGTATCGAAATCCTCGACATTTTACTTTATTCCACCACGTATCCCGCGTTAAACGTTTCCCAACCGCCAACGACTTGCCAGATTCTAATCGTCGATCGTTCGCCGAGATCCCCGAAGAGATCGAAGGTTCCAGCCATTCGTATCGCTGCAAGCCGTATCCAGGAATTCTCGTTAACCAACGCGACTCGCATTTACGGCATGCGACTTTCTTCCCTCTCGTTGACCTTTTTTTCGACTTCCCTCTATTTTCCAGGCATCGAGGAAGCAGACGGAGATAGCGGAACGGAGCGAAGCGCGTTAAAAATATCGTACACGCCGATGTTCCTCTCCCCCGAGACGGAGGTTTAAAGTTAACTGGTCCCGGAAGAGGAGATATTCTAAATTGCTACATCCCGCGTCGCGATACGAAAATTACCGTCTCGTTTTCGTTCGCTGTCCACGAGATCCCGTATAGAGGAGAATTCAGCGGGTAGAACTGCGTTCGTTCCGAAATACGGAATCCGAAGCCCGCATACCGTATCCCGTGGGCCGCGACGAAGACAACGGCGATCTCGAGACGCGTGGTACACGGAATCGGACATAGAGCAGAAGCAATCGGCACTTACGTGTTCGTCTGGCTGGGTACGTAAAAGCGTCGCAACGAAAAGTCAATGGTGGTGGGTCATACCGAGACACACACCCGTATACGCGCACGTTTCGATCCCTCGATGCTTCTTTCGACGGAGAGAAACTTATGACCGGTCAGGGTAGAATGCAACAAGATCGTATTCACGACGACGATTTAATCTTGCGAGTGGTTGCGAGCTATGGCTCTCTACACCGTCCGATACGACGAGCAGCTACCGATCCACCCCTTACTGGATCATTCTTCGATCGAAGCGATAAAACTCCTTCCCCGTCTGACGGGCTCTTCGCACCGAAAACGCGCCACCTCGAGTGGTCACGCGACCGACCCTTCTTCACAGAGATCGCGAAACCTTCGTAACTGGATCGCGCAACGATAGATCACAGCGCGTGGAACCGTTGCTAATCGAGAATTCCCGATCGATGATCACCTTTCGAAAAATCGTGGATGAACCGAAAACACTGGTGAAGAGCGCGCGTTTACCGAAGACAAGGACGAAGTCCGCGAGCACCAAGTGTACCGGAGGTTCGGCGAACCGTGTGCGGTCCGCACCCTCGCACGAGACGTACTCGGTCTCTCCTCGAGCCGGTAGGATGCCGACACCGACGCCGGCGCTGCCGACGCTACCGCCGCTGCCCGCCGGGGGTCGAGGATGGCTCCGGCTTCGCGACTGCGCCCTTTCGCCTCTCTTCAACCCATTACGGTTCTCACCCGTTCGCGCGCACAGTCATAAACACACGTACACGAAAGACCTTATCATACAGAGGCGCACGGTGTACGATGTAAGGCCAACGCGTTGCCACTCGCGCGCGAGTGCTCGCCCTATAATAACGTTCCCTCCTTTGTATGGGTGCGTTGCTTCTTCCTCGCGCCCGCCCCGTCCATCCCGGCCTTCGTTTCATCCCCGTGGCCTCGTGCCGCGTCGCATCCCCCTTGGCCGCAACACGTAGCCGAGCCAGCTACTCGGCCTGCCTCCGTCTACACCTCGCGATACATCGTCGCATCGCTTTATGTCTCGCGTAAACTTTTATTAACCAGAAATCAAGCAGGCTAACCTTCTTTCCGCTTCGTTCCGTTCCAGTCTCGGAGTCCTCCTGTCGGAATCGCTTCTACCGAACGGAGACGAAGATTCCGTGGAATCGGTCCGAGGGACGCGGATAATTGACCCTTCTTTGGGGTACAGCGTAGCGCGAGCAATCGCGTGTCACCCGACAGGTGGAGGAGAGAACGAATCCAACACGTGGCTGCCGTCGATCGACGAGATCGCGAGGGAATTGTGATCGACTGCGAGATAGTTCGGTTCCGGTGACTGTTAGGAGTCGAATATAGGCATCTTCCTGGTCATTGTTAGCTAAAAATGCGAACCGATCGGAGTCGGCGAAGTGGCGGCGTGGACGTGGACCGTATTTCTCGCCTGAACTGAATCCTACGTTGATTGTCTTATCGTTCCCCTATCGCGTAATTGATATCGAGAACGTGGGAAGCAAGGGCTGTGGAAGTAACTCGTGGGATTGGACTTAAAGTGTTTCGAATAAACGGGGTATGGTGGAACGTTGCAACGAAAGCTGAAGAATTATCGGAATATCGAGCACG
This sequence comes from Eufriesea mexicana, assembly GCF_001483705.2. NCBI lineage: Eukaryota > Metazoa > Arthropoda > Insecta > Hymenoptera > Apidae > Eufriesea > Eufriesea mexicana. The sequence goes on along the minus strand of NW_016909472.1, from coordinate 444,340 downwards.
TTTGTGGAATAATTAAGGCACTTAAGAGGCAGATTAATGTTTTCAAATACGCAAGGTTCAATGGACTTAATTCGTTATGCGAAATAACGGTTAAATAATTGCGTAATCGGTGGGACTTGGTTGCTATAGGAAAATTTTTTAACCAAGAGTATTAATCGATTATTCTCATCGTGGGTTTAATTATTCTATGTCTGTACATTTTACGGTATCAAATAGAATACGAATTAATTAAATCCGCGTGTTCAGGTTTGAATTCGTCTGAATAGAATGGTGATTGCTTTCCTTTGGTAGTAAGTAAGACGACTCGTATATCAACGGGACAATCGTTAAATACGAAGACGTCACGTTTCGTTCGTGTTTATCGCGTTACAGTTTCTGAATTTTCTACATATAACATATGTACAATTTTTCTGTAAAAATACCTAACTGAGCGATAACAAATTTCTAGTACTTATTTCGTTCGATCGATCTCGAGGAACTAGTAAAGAATCGAAACTATTTAATGGGAAATCCTACTCCATATAGCTTGTTTCGTTGCATCTTGTAATATTGGAAAATTTCGACGTGGAAATTACGGTAACGCTAGGATAATGTAAAAACCGATTTCGCTTTGAATAAAATGTTTATCGCAAATACGATTCTCGGATAAAGCAACAAATTATAGTTAACGCGAGATTTATGGATACTTCTTGTCAATTTGACGCTTGAGTGAAATCAAACGTTTCCTTTGAAAAGCGTCTTAAAAAGTAACATAATTATACACTATTAACAAATCCTATTGAATTGTTATAACCATTACAGTTCAATAGAATTTGACTAGAAAATTCAATTATATTGACATTTTTGACTAATATCGTAGTGAGCTAATTTTTTTACATAAATAAGAGAGGATAATCCTATTGAATTGTTATAGCCATTACAGTTCAATAGAATTTAACTAGAAAATTCAATTATATTGACATTTTTTACTAATATCGTGATGAGCTAATTTTTTTACATAAATAAGAGAGGAAAATCCTATTGAATTGTTATAGCCATTACAGTTCAATAGAATTTGACTAGAAAATTCAATTATATTGTCAATTTGACGCATGAATGAAATCAAACGTTTCCTTTGAAAAGCGTCTTAAAAAGCAACATAATTATACACTATTTACAAATAAATGAAACTGCGAGATATATATTTATATAAAATTTATAATATTTGTAGGGATTATTTTTATTTTAATGTAAACAATTTCCGTAATTCTCATAAAATCCGGAATACGTCAACATATCGCGCCCCGTAAACCTAGTGTTAATTATTAACAAACTAATTATCATATTTTTATATCAGTTGTTATATTAACTACATTGATATTACATTAATAATAATGAATATATCTCGTTAATATTAAATTTCTAACATTGGCTATTTGCTTAAACTTGTGCAAGGTGTACGGGTTGATATTTGACATCATTTTTTGGGCATTTTTAATACTGCGGTCAACAAATGTTTCGGATAAAGGTTTATCAATTTTTGGTAAGCTACATGTTTGCGTGTTATTAAATTTCAGGAAATGCTTTTTACGTAAAAAGTGAATATCAGCTGTATGCTCGCCTGACAATTTTCGCAAATTATTTATTGGAACCTACATTCCGATAAACGGCACTATCTGAATAGTTTCCGATATACTATAATTGCAAAATGACGAGTAGAAGATTAAACGAATTAAAAATTTTATAGTAGCAAAGATCGTGCAAATATTCAAGGGCACATTAGAGTTCTTCAATTGTCCTTAAAATTTTACGGAGTGTTTATAAACTTGTGTTCCTTAGTAACGGTGTATACGTCTAAGAGGATTTACCTTACAATTAGAAAGGTACAACGCAATGTACAAGGAACCGGCGCAGAATTGAAGAAAATTTCAGCTCCTTAAAAGGTGCTTTCAAGCAACGTGTAACTCTATTACTTTATAAGCGAATCGATTAAATAATTTTCTATGAAACAAAGTTGCAAAATTTGCGTAACGGAGTTTGCCGGGGAAAGGCACGCAGTTTTCTAGTACTCGAAAAGTAATAACCACTCCCTGCATTTTATAAATGCATTTCTTAATACATTCGTTATTGAGCCTAATAAGCTTAAAAATACGCTAAGTTATTATAAATTAATTTCGTGTCATCGAAAATACGTAGAAATTGTAAAAGTCCTTGAATTCGTAATAATATCGAAATTCGATTAGTAGCAAAATTCTGGTCTCGCAAATATGAACCAACATTTCGTTGTAAATTTCAAGCTTTTTAATTCGATGAAACGTTTCTATTAATTAATTTTGCGATTGCACGTTCCAAGACGAACGTAACGAGGCAGAAGTCATTTTGTTTACCTATTTCCCGCATATTCTCATGAAAACCGGCAAGGTGTAACAAATTTAGTAACCGTCTTTGATTTACGATGCAGAAAAGGAGAAGTATTTGTATAGAGTCTCTTAGAATTTTGTAGTTCATAATTAATTAAAAGTGTACTGTACTTGCCTTGTAAGACATTTCTAGCAACACCATGTGAAGTGGGTGATGTATGATTTTACTCTAAACATTAAAGTTAAAATCTCGATGTTTGAAACGAGTAATTTTACCTCGCAATTAAATTCAACGCTCCGTATACTTGAATTTTCAAGTAAATATTTTAACACGATAATCCAATTGCATTTTTTATCGACATAAAAGTAATCCTTTTTTTTGAGTCAATATTCGTAGAAAATAGGCATAAACGCAGTGGCAATACGAAAAACGATATAATCGTTATTTTATTACACTTGATGTAATTATCCTATTGTATAATTAGAGTTACTTGGAGATGTTTCTATCGATATATTTATAAATATAGTTATTAGTAACTATGCTTACAAAGTTCATTAGGTAATTCGAAAATTCAAATATTTTAAAACTTTGAGGGTTTGTAGGAGTCCTCGAGAGATGTAGTAAATTATTCTTTCTATCAGCTGTAATTTAGTTTTGCAGGATAGAAATTTCATATTAATAATTTTCTTATTTATCTATATGTATGCATATCTTTTAAACCACGGTAGAATCTAATTGATTTTTGATACTTTTTATGATCTACATTATCAAAATAGTAAAAATTGCGTATTTAAATTAAAAATTCTCCACTTCTGTCCTTAAGCAATATTTTACTTCTTTCTCTCGTGGAAAATCTAATTGTAAATACAGATGCTTACAAACAAGAGTGGTTTTCAATTAGAAATACATTCAAGATGGATATTAACCGGAAAAAGGGAACAGATAACATTGAATCTACTGTTCAATCCCTATCATCCCTTACGCACAGTTACAAAATTTTATCCACAGTTTCTACAAGTATAGAATTACTCTTACCAACCTCTATTGTGTTAGAGCCTACTAGAACTGCATTCTCCATAGCAATAAGAATAAAAATATTATTTCATGATCGAAATGAAAAACTTTCGTTTAAAAAAAAAATTATGAATGTTTTGATAGTGTAATCATAAAAAGCATAAAAACTTGTTAAATTTTCTTACCAAAAATATTTTTCATACCAACTTTAATTTATTTATAGATAGATTATTTATAGATTTAATTAAATATATTATAGGTGAACAAAAATTTTAACTACATAAAGAAAAAGATAGTTTATAACATCTTTGGAATTCATAAATGAATTTACAAGATTTTTGAATTATCTAATATCCCTTATTAGATATGTACACAATGTAAAATCGGCTACATCGTTTAGCGATTTAAAATTAATTGCAGAGCTTACCACCAAAATTCACAATTTTTGGAGAAAATCTTATAAAGCTCCAACCGATGATCTAATAATTATTATCACGTATTAATCGGTATAAATAATTGTAAAACGCAAATTAAGTTTCTGGGATCGAAAAGAAATCGCGCGTCCAAAGTTGATGGAAAAAACGAAAACGCGTGAAGGGAAATTAGAACATATTCGCACCCAGGCAAAAGCAGCGCTGAACCGATCTAATCGCTATCGAATTTCGTCGCTGGCAGAATTTCAATAACGTCCTACGAGGTCGACCTCAAAATGCGAAACGGAAATTCCGCTTAATACAGCGCGATAAACGCAACCCCATCGCCCCGACACGGCGCGACCCGTCGCTCCGTTTGTCTTAATAACGAATTTCTTTCGGACCGTAGAATTTTTTCTTTTCCCCTTGCCAACAAACTACGGCGTTCGTTAACCCGTAACGCGCGGAAATGAAAAGACAGAGGCGTCGGCCGCGCGAAACCGCGTGAAACCGCGCAAACACGCGCGAACAAGTACGAACATTCGTGGCCACGCGCGCACACACTTTGCCGGTAAATAAGAGAATAGCGTGGGTTGGAAAATAAACATCGAGACGCAGAGTTGTATGCGACTAACCGACAGTTATGCACCTGTGACACCTGCACAGACGGCCAACGGATCTCTCTACGGGCTAAGCGGTATTTACACGATCACGGTGACGTGTCCTCGTTGAACCGCGAGTTTCGTCCTAAAATATGAAAGTGGAGAAAGGAAGCGTTGTTCAGTTCAGAGGAATTTCGCCGAGTGAAATTCGAATTCATCGGTCGGGGGGGAGAGAGTCTTCTGGAAGCGGGATTCCGTGAGAAGCAAGTTCCCGCGACGTGAGATACGCTCTTTCAAATTGTTTTCCAGCGTGAACGGTTCCGTCCGGAGCCGGATACGACGTGTCACGGCGAACGTCGCGCGAATTCCTGACAGAGCTGCGGCGAAGGCGAGCTGAATCGATCCCTTTTCGAGAGCTCCGGTTGTCCATGCAGAAATCAAAGTCACTTGACATGGCGGGTTCAGAGGAATTTCATTTGCCAGATTCTAACTGCGCGACGAACCCTCTCGACCGACTAATTCGCGCCACGCTCTAGGTACGGGCTAGAACTTTGTAACGTGGACGAACCGCGTTTTACCTGCCCTCTATCGATTCCCACCGACGCCGCGTAACCTAACCGGTACATCCGATGTATCTAGACCATTCGGAAGCTGGATAGAGGCTTTTCGAAAAATTCCCATCACGGTATCAGAGATCCAGTCTTTTGTTCCAAACAGATAAATTCTGTTGACGATCGTTGATATTCCACGATGTTTCGCTCTTTGAAGTCGAACGTAATCTTTTTTTCTTTTGTTAACACTAAACCTATCACAACCGGTCAAATAATGGACGAGAGAAGAAAAGAAGAATCTTGAAAAAATGGAATAAGAGGAAATATCGAAATATTAATTGAACGTATAGTTAAAGTAAAATTATGCAATCGATGACCAAAACGATGACATTGAATACGGAATTTTAAATCAACAATTTGAAAATGGTCACTCGAGCCGTGGTAGGTTCAGTGGCGAAGCAGGTACTACGACGTGTCGGTAATTGACACGAACATCGTGATTAGCGCCCTCTGTCGACGCTGAACAAAAGCGTCGCGATTCGTTCTTATCTTTTTCGTTAAAGAGTGAAAGTGATTGTTCTTGTTTGCCAGCAAACTTTTTCAAGGTAAGTTTCATTGATTTTTTTCTCATGCTAATGGACAAAATCAATGTCTTATCTGTATAAGTATAATTAATCACACAATCGACCTTCTAGATACTGTATTTAGTTATTTAGAAACGTCGTTTCCACGCTGACATTTTTAAATTAGTATAAAAAGAGCTGGGAGATGGCTTATTTCGTATTCCTTATTTACTGGATGAGACAGAAATTTTTTTATTTTATGATTATTCATTTTTTAATGATTTTTATTTCTCATCCTAATTTTTAAATATTTCCACGTCTCTTGGCTTAAATAACATCAAAATTTAGTCGAAATTACTACAAATACGAAGGAAATTACAAAATTTACAAAAAATCTACTATTCGTTACGTTTTCTTAGCTTCTCAGCTCTGGTCCATATTATAATCTCATTTTCTCGAATCAAGTTTTCAACAAAGTTCCAAGAAAATAGTATATGTTGGAAATGGATGAAATTTCTCGGTAGAAAACTATTAATACGTTATCTCGGATCGAATCTATGAACTACAATTTTCATTTCTTATCGAAGTCCTTTTTAATGTTTTTAATATGCTTTCCTCGGAAATAAAGATTTATGCTTCTTTACTTTACAGTTTCTTTGCCATTTTTTGAAAACTAGGAGAACTTTGATCATAGTATAAACTCGTTTAGAAAAATACATAATATGGATATGTGTATGAGCTTTTCAAACAAGAATTCCTTTTTAAGGTGACGAGTAATCATGTAGGTATTGTTCCAGAAATTGCGTTTTTGCAGTCTCATTTTGAAATGCACCAAAAACGAGAGTGGGTAATGGTAAGAGTAGAGCATAGTAAAGTTTTGTGCAGGTAGTTTTCAATATCTTATTATTGTCCGTAGAAAATCTATTTAATACTTGAAAGCCGATCGATTAAGAGATCGATATTTTTCATCGCCATCCTTTACGATACAGCCATTGTGCAAAAATAATGGAATTCAGGTAAATAGTAATATTATCTAAAATTTTTAATAAGAATCATTATTCGTCCTTACAAAATAATTATCTAGAAATTTTTGCTATTTATTTATTAATAAAAAATTGTAACAAATATAATTTCGTAAAATACGTTATAAATTAATTTGTTATTGTAACATATATTTAGTACAATTAATTCGTGTTATTTAAAATTTGATAATAAATTAATTTATAAATTAATAAAATATTAAGATATTAATTACGATTCTTAAAATATTATTTATTAGTACCAATTTGTTAATTATAAGTAAGTATTGTTCACGCTATTCAATATCGCTTAAATATGATTTTCCTCGTGAATATCGCATTTCAATTAAAACCGTCTGTTACTGACACAATCAATCCTTTCTTTTTAATTACATTACGTATCCGGTATCGGCATCTCTAGAAAATTAGTGAAAGTGATTATTCGTCAGTTATGTCCTAACCATGTCCTGCCGCAATTCCTGATATGCGTCATTACACGAGTCACATTTCCATAAATATCTCGGTCAATGGCAACGAGAGGGAACGGATTATAAAATCTCATCATTTTTCTCGGTCGAATCGACGATGTTTAATTTATTCGAGATTCACCGCTGCCTATCGACGGATCTGCTTGCATGATTTACGCTCGGTTAGGACACGCGTGTATACTTTACGAGGGGGAGAAGAATCAGGCGAGCGACAGTGTGGGTAAATTAACGATGATACGTATGTCTTGACACCAGTAATTCCCTGGACAACTGACGTAACTGGGCTTCCGAACCTGCGTACGCGTGCTCACCGCGTCTGACCGCCTAAGGACATGTGTATATATGTACGTCTGTTCAACTGGAATTAAATGTCCGCTGAAGGACGTAATAGTTCCCGAAACGGCCGATAGGCGGAGGTAACAATATTAACCGTTTCCAACGCACGACGAGTCGCGAACGCTACGTCTTCGTGTCTTTCGTTGCTTGTAACTCTAATCGTGAAGAACAGAACGGAAATAAACGTACGTCCCCTAATTACATCTCACCTTCTTGCACGAAGTTCTAATCGTAAGTGTTTGTGAATAGTTTCCCGACAAGCGGTTTTATGCAAAAGGATTATGAGGATTGATGTTTCTGATGAAATTAAATGTGCAATAGTACGCAGTTATTGAAATATGAACTTGTTTATATTATCAATTTTAACTCTTCCCGTAATCGTTTAAAAATTGTATGCTAGGCTTTTCAAATAAGATTACCGCGTCCACTGTTTATTTTCTGCGTATCGAATCCACTGCGCTATTACTTAACTTAAACGTCGTATTATAAATTTAAATTGTAAATAAGGTTGCACTGTAGTATACGGAAAAGAATTGTTATAAAAACTGGTAAACAATAGAAGAGACTGTATTTAATTAGAAAATTGTCTGTCTAATATATAATTATACGTATACCCCAATAAAGATAAGAATATTTATTTTCCATCAGTTATTTTTGTAATAAAAAAGAAATTTTTATTATTGCTAGTATTTATATGTTGCATAAAGTTCAAATTTTAGAAAATTTGAAGTTATTCCAGATATACTAAGGATTTTAATTTCAATTTATTTTTAACTCTTTTTCACCAACGTATTTTATATTATCCACTTGTTTTTAAATCAAATATTGTCTGCTTTCCGGTTTTACCAAGAATTTATGCGCATCTCATGCGCTTATTTGCAAGAAGGCAGATTGTTACAGGAAAAGAAACGTATTCTTCTGCCAAGGACACGCTGTAATATATTCCCAGATGCTACACAGAATATAAAAGTTACAGCATATTGGCGTTCGCAAAGGATGTTACAGCAAAGTAGGCAGAAAAATTTCTAAAACATTTTAAATCGAAATTTGATTTGTTAAAATATCAGTTCCTTTCATCCCAATTTATCATATCAAAGTTGTCAAAAATTCATCGGACGTTGTGTTGTTTGATAACACAACAAAAATATATCAAAAGGCGGAAATTTCCTAAAATGGTATTATGCATTATTTTATCGAAAGGTGAAAGGTATTAGCAGCATTTAATGCTTCGTCGGCATTTATTGTATTTTCAATTCTTTTTTCCTTTTTTTTTTTTTTTT
>NW_016909472.1:410604-435468 GCF_001483705.2 Eufriesea mexicana | reverse complement strand
TTTTTTTTTTTTTTTTAGATCTTTATCTCTGTTGGTAAGTTTAATTATTTTATTAAAATAAAATTTTTGACTGAAATTAATTTGTGCCCAAAACGATTGATCAAGTAAAAGCGATGAAATTTCAATGCTTTATTTTTAATGTCAGTTTCATCTATAAAAGTTTATCGAAAAAGAAAAAAATGATTAGGAAGCCATTCATTTAAAATTCGTGTCACTTTATTTGAAATGTTTTTTACTGTTTCAGAAGTTAGAAGAAAAATCATAACAAAAATAAATAAATCTTTGTATCATTTTTATTAAATTTCTGTAGAACTTTCATCGATATACTTTTATTAACAATAAATGTTTTTCGATAACATTTTAAGATTTAATAATAAATCGCTAATTATTTTTCTTTTCATTTCTCAAATTAAAAAAAAGAGAAAATGATCCAATTTCTTTATTTATGCACTAATATAACACATTTATATAATTAATTAGTGAAGTTAAAAGTTTTCGTACAATTTTTGATGTGATTGCTGAATAACAAATTAAATTTGACGGATTTAATCGTGAAAAAAATTTAATAACAACAGATAATATTTCGCAGAAAATATTACACTCGACATTACCATAAATATCGTATCTACAATTCTTTTCAATTTTATCTTAAAAAACGTCAACGCGGAATAGATAGAAAATATTTCAGGAAATTATTAAACGCTTAATTTTTAAAACTAAAAAGTTAAATATCTCGCATATTAAAAATTATTGTTGTTGCTAATATCGTTGACGAAAAATAATTATAAAGTAATATTCTAAGACTATGAATACTTCTCGAAAATAATCTACTTTATTCGTATATAATTAAAATAACGGACTAGTAAATTTTTCAAAATGCTAATAATGCGCTAATTTTAGTAAACCTGCGGACGGTTAAATATTAATTAGCAGGAACTTTAATAACCTGCAATTAATGAATGGCAAATGTTTATTTCGAAGTCGATAAACGTGAAATTATGCTATTGAATAAATTTGTCCGAGAGATTTTAAGCTTCGATATATTTATTTCATTCAATCTCTGGTAATTACTTCCTCTTATTTAATAATATCTCGTTGCTAATGTATTATTATTAGCAGTGATTGATTAAGATCAATAGCAATTATATTATTTATTTTATTATTAATAATCCCCATGAAAGCATCATAGAATATAATATTATAAAATAAGTCATTTATTTCTTCAAAAGTGTTTGCATTTTTGTAATGTCTGTATTATTATTATACCTACATTATCGCTATTTGTTTAAACGATCTTATGCAACTTCGCCAGTGATACTTATCGTTATGTTTGCAAAACCTACAACGGTTGTTCCTCAGGTTTTCGCTCGATTTTCCATTTCTTTTATAGCGTTCATCCCACGACGGTTCGATAGGATTAACATCTCGTGCTTACGATACCTCCACTATATTTCATGATATATGCGCTTGTTCTTGACTATCCTGGAAACTCCTGCGAAATCCCGTGCAAATTGCGCATAGATAAAAGAGCAGGAAATTTAGTTGGTGATTAAAATTAGGAAATATGTGTAATACAAAAAATTCATGTAATTAATTTATATTTTTAATAGTTATAAAAAACGTGTAAAATGTATAATCTTATTTTCCACAATATTTTATGTTTTATGCATAATTCGAAATACATGCATACTTGATAAATTAATGAATATTATTCTCAAAGTTCTTTAAGGAAAGATTGCTATAATTATTATGTAGTAAATAAAATTGTATTTTTATAGTTAGCAGATTTTCGCTTAATTTAAAAAATATTATCGGTGTAAAACGCGTATAACAAGAGCTCCTAAACCAAGAAATAAAAATATTTGTTAGAATTACTTATAGAGTAATGATTTCTACTTTTAACTTTATCAGATTCCAGATAACTGTTCGACTATCTCATACGCAAAAGTTAAATATTTTTCTTCCTTTTTGTATTTTTGGATTACAGATATCAAAATAGAAATAAAGTTTATTCAAAATGTATTTGAAATCTAATACTTACTATGAAAAGAGAATTGTATCGTATAGCAGATATGTACTTGCATCTAAATTTTGAAGTTTATTTAATTTTCAAGAAGAACGTGATATTTCGAAGAATATCACGCTGTTGCAGTATTGTCGTAAAAGTAATTATACTTTCTTTCCTTTTTCAATCACTCACACTAAAACCTATCCTGTAATGTATAACTTAATATACTGTATACGAATAATGCTAATTAAAATCGTATGATGAAGATAAATAGGTAATATATTGTAGTCAGATTTCTATGTTAATAAAATTCAGCGTTAATTTTGTAAAAAGTAGTTGTGTGTTTTTAATGATTGCGAAAATAAAATATCTAAAATCACTCACCTTAAGGAATTCCATAGCTTTTAATATTAATATTGCGTTATTTCAATTTGTAATTTCATCGATGAAATAATAGCGTAAATTAGTATAATTTCATTATGGCTGTTATTCGAATTATTTCCCATTATGAAATTTCTAGAGCAATTTCTATTTCCTTTAATCGTATTATTTCTCCTTGAGAGAAGGTTATTGCAATAAATGTCTCTTAATTATCTATCGTTTAATTTCGACTTATATATCATTACGAATATCTTGTGAAACATACTTATGTTTGTATGCTATGTGAAACGTACATATACACGTATTTCCTACATTCAAAATTTACCGATTTGTCCATTATTTCTACTTATTGTGTGTCATTGTAGTCGTTATCGCTGCAAAGTTCCTTCCCAATCTTGCGATAATTACAGCTATCGTTGACCATTACATACCAACGGTATTTAAAGTTCATTAGCGATTATCCGCGTGATCAAAAGAACTGGAGGATCATTTCGCGTTCATGAATTATAAAGAGTAGATTAGCATTTATGCTATTAAATAAATGTCGATTGATATGAATATTGCTAGTACAAGTCATCGTTACCATTAAATTTTTGAACATTATAATGCAATATAATAATTCTATAATTATGAGACCTCGAATAAAGGCTTTAAAACAATTAGAACGGGAAAAAATAACGTAGGGTTACCGTTTATATTTTACTCAAGGTCAGTCATTTTTTTTATAAAAAATGTAAATGGTTTGGATAATAAGTAATATATAATCGAGTGCTATAAGTAGTTTTACTCAAAATGTGAGTGATTAAGTCGAAAAAATTATTTCTTTGAAATGTTTTAGTGCCATTATTTCATATCAATGAAGATATGCATTAATAATTATGTATATTGTATTAAAAGAGAAAATTGTAATACTTTTATTCAAGTTTACCTTTCCATTTCTTCACTTTGACATTTTAATATAAAGTTCTTAAAAAATTATAACGGTTCGCAGCATACAAGTACAACTTTGCTAAAATTATTACTTTTCAAGTCATATCTATTACAGCAATATATAAAAGTTCAAATAAATGCATCCATGTAAAAAATTTATGTTATACATTACGTAAAGGCGATAAAAATATCGTATTTAGATATTTATTTAGAAATCTTTGATATTGATGTCTACGATCATAACGGATATCAAAGATTACCAATTTCTCACAGTCAATGTAACCAAGAATCGAAGCCAGTATTAACCTGCAAAAGCTGGAATATATTTATTTCGTTTAATTATCGGAAATCGAAATAGCTTCCTACTACTCTGTTATCTTTCCATAAAACACAAAATTAAGAGACGGCGAAAAGGAACGCAATTCCTTCAAATAATAAACCCATCCACTGCGTTCAATCAGTTCAGACAGCATACGTTACTTTTCTTTCGACCCGGCAGTGAAAGGTAAACATCTGACCCGGGACACCCGTTCCAAATCACTTCAACCATTACAAACACACACCAGCAGGAAGTTACGTACATGGATAGCAATGCACTTCATCGTTTCGCGATTTACGATTCTCCAACGAAACTGGCCAAAACATCTCGCAGAGATATAGCCACGGTTTCATTGAGATTAATATCTCGAAATCTTTATTCAGATTCCGGACGGTTCCCGTTCGTTTCCACGCTCGGTCAACCAGGGGTCCGATTGTTTATGCGAATATCATTAGGCGAGCGGACCGGTGGTGGCAGTCAGGTGCCGAGGAACGATATGTACGCCTCGCGTGTTCGACGTTGGACCCGATAGAGATGGTCTGAAAATTCCGTGGACGTGCTAGAAAGCCCGTCCCTCTCGGGCCAATTGACCAGCTCCCTGCTGCAACTTGACACACCGCTCACGTATAATCTTTCCAGCTTGGCCGATTCCTCATTGCCGCGAATTGCCGGTACACGCACAAAACGCGCGCGCAAATACTCGATCCATAGGTGCAGAGGCACGTATTTGCAGCGCGTTTTGTGCCATTCCTCCATGCAGCGCCTCCACATAATTCCGAGCCTCGCTGAAGAGTAAGCCATTGGCCAGAATTAATACCGATTCACGGCAGCCGTGTTAACCGTATAAACAAACGAAGGAAGGAACGAATGCTTGTTCAGCCAGCCAGCCTCCCTCGCCGCGTTTAAGAGTGAACGCAAGCAGCTCTTAAGCTGCTTCGTATAACTGCCGGATGCTAATAATGTTTCTATGGACAACGCGGTTAGGAACAATTGTAGGAGCAACTAAGATGATTACTGCTTATTGTCGTATTATGAGATAACTACCGATAAATCTCGATGAATAGGCAATAATCGCATCGTCGACTGTGTACTATCCCGTGTACTCCGTTCATTCGAATTTCGCGGGCTTGTTAGGTCTAGAATTCGCGTTCGCCATGATGTGTACTGATCCGATTGATTTGGTATAAGTGGATATGATTAAGCGCAACCTGCTCTATCTGCATCTGAATAAAATCACTTGTTTCGTGACTTTACGAACAAGCATATTCAAACTTTATATAGTTCGCGTTTTATGAGTTTCGGATTAAAAATGTATCCTATCGTTAGCATCGATTTCTTCGGATTTTTAATCCTTTGCACTCGACGATTTTCGTTACGGAAAAATAGTAATTCGTAGATTTTCTGTCATAAAGTCGAGGATATTTTTAAAATAGCGAAGAAGAAATCGCATGCAAAATTAAGATGTAGAATTATTTTACTTCGACATTGCACGCATCGTTAGGTAATTTTGAATTTAATATGTTAATTAACATCGATCTTTAGTATCTAATTAAATGGTGACTGAGAAGGGCCTCTCGAGTGCAAAGGCTTAATATTTGTACAATCAGTTTTTATTCATTGCATTTTATTGTTTATGATACGGAAGTGACGGGGTTTCAAGGCTGCTGTTGAAGGTTATGGAGGGTGACAGTTTTACTAAATTTGGCTTCAAATAGGAATTTGTTAGGAACTTCTCGAGCAGAAAGCTTATCCTCGTCTTTGACACTGTTTATACGGATGAGTAGATTTCGATGTTTTCCGGCATCCATAAATTTCCCAACCTGTTTTCAGGATTCGAAAGTACTTATTGTTAGTCGCGATGAAACTTATATCGTTCATTCCTTGCGGCTAAATAATATGCTTAATTCGAGTCTGTGTTTAGTAAACTGTGTTTAGCAAATTTATGAAGTGTTTGTTGTCTAAAAATAGATAATACAGTTCGAATAGCCACGAGGAATGAAAGTTAAACATAATACCTACTTTGATGCAAAGGCATTCGCATCACACAGATGAAAATTAGCTATGAATAATTTTCAAAATAAGCCTTTGAAAGTACTTATTTTTATATCGGTTTTTATACTGAATTAGATTATGTATTTAAAATATTTTTAACAGCTATCTGATAGTAAAATTCACACTCCTTTTCATTATGACATACAGAAAAATTATTTTCTTTTAGCTGTTTCCAATAAAATATGTTGAAAATTGCAATATTCAATGTATTTAACAAATATAAAGACGTTGGTTTATTTTCTAAGATAAGTTTACTTACATTATTATGTTGAAATTATGATTGTTTATTATCTAGTAATTATCTAGAGACGTAAGAAATTTGTACAATTTTTCACTTGAATTATCTTTGTAACGCGTTCACTATTTTTATTTTGCAAATGTAATAGTAAAGGAAACAATATTTTGTTTACTCTTGCGTTTCTGCTCAGTTTTTAATCAATTTTAATATTTGATTTATACTTAAGAAATAGTTAAAATGTATTTACTTATAATTTGCAATACGGCAATTCCCCCCATTTTTTAATTTATTACTAGACGCAAATGGAACAGTACGCATCTCCTTGATGTTAGAGTTTATCTTTTCTTTCAAGAAAAGGAGATTAATTCCGGACACTTTGTTAATGTCCCTCGTAAGTTCTTTTTATCTCAAACTAATGAAATGGCATCATTAATTCGTGCTACCTTTAAAACTGCCGTTGACAATATAATATATTATTCCCTACTGCACTCTCACGGTATACCTAAGCACAATTAATAGTTGTAAACGATCAATTATAAATTAAAAAAAGGTTATTTAAAACCAGCTGCAAAGAAATTAGAACAGTTTATCCTTGGTTTAAAATCGTGATTGAAGGTTTCGAGATTTATTCGATAGAAACCTCCGTAGCGTTTAAATGCCAAGGTTGAATTTGAAATATTAAGATCCCTATTAAGATTCCAGGACTATGCTGCTTTTCGCAAAGATCCTGCAACTGTAAAGGGTTTGCTTTTATTTGGCGAATCGTATGTATTGATCCTAAATTGACATCTCATTGAGTGCACGTTGTGCGACGTGTATTACGAGAACGAAGATGACAAAGATTTATGAGCAGCAATTGTCTAGAATGTCGGTAAGAAGGCTGAGGGAATGGTGGTTAGGGCTCCAAGCTCGATGTCTTATTAGACTTGTCCAAAATGGTGACTGTTCCAAAAGGTAAATGTTGCACAAACCAGAAAAGGTTCTCAAAATGTATCGTGGTTATACTGTTGCAAAAATGTAATTGTTCATTTATACACATTTCAATGTTCCAAATTAAATAGTTGCGCCATTATAAATTCAAATGTGCAAAATTACAAAGTCTCTTACTCTAGTATAGCAAATCAACGATTTTACACGTTTCTGTGAAACATGTGCTAAATATAAACGATGTTTACGTTAATAATGTAGAGGAGATTGAACTACAATTGTGCCTATGATTATGAAAGTGTCTAAGTCATCGACTTAATAGGAACGATTTTATTATCTATTTCGTGTTGTATTCATTTATATTATGACAAAATATATTTATTTTCTACAAAACAGTGAAGAACTGAATCGTTAGATCGAGTTTGTAGCTTTATCGCAATTAATTTTATAATTTATGGCGTATTTAAAGGCCGAAGCTTTTAATATTTCAGAAGCAAATATAAGTGACTTAGACGACTTTCATGATCATAGGCATAATTCTAAGGTTTAACCTTCAATTATGGCGGGTCGTTGAACTGACTCTATGTAGCTATCGGTGACGCACGTCAAGTTATTGCATTTACACTGAAATGAAAAAAGAACCAATTTCACTTCAGTTACTAATAAAAAAATATGTTTCGCGTGTGTAAATTATCGTAATACAAAAATTATGTAGCAAATAATAAATATGTTTAATGATAGCAGGAAAATACGTCACCGATTGAAGCTTAATATAAAGTTTAGGTAATTTTGAAGGAAAAATAGATATAATAAATTTCTTTCATCATTTTTCTCCAAATCTTACAAGATTACCAGTATATTTTGTTATTATTATTATTATTATTATTATTATTATTATTATTATTACAATCAAAGATCTCGTGTGCATTTCACTTTTCTAACCTCGTCCTTTTAACACGTAGAGATTGAAAAATTAAAAATGTAAGGAGGTGTGGTTCGGGGAACCGAAGGGATTAGGGTTAAAATTAATAAAAGGTCTTTTGATCTCAAAAAGTTTATTTGTCACCCGTCGATCTCTTACTCTGTCAAGAGTCGTCAACGAACTGCCACGAGACACGCGTGCGAAGATCTCTCCTCGATGTTGGCTCTTGATCTTCATGGAACAACGATCGAGAGCGATCGCGAACACAAAGTTGCCGTCAATGAAGTCGCAGATCGATGGAATTCGGCCGGCAGCGGCGACTTTCTTACAAAGACGAACCCCTATAAAATTTTGGAGCTCGTCCGAGATTTGCAAATTCCTACAATATCTTTCTATTTCGAAATTATTGTATTTGCAACACGAAATTATTATACGTTAAACATTACCTGTATCGTTAGAAATGATATTCGCGTCATAGAATTCTGCCAATAAAACCTTATATTATCCATAATGTAAAAATGAATTTACTATACAATTATTCTTCAAAATTAATAGTATACGTATTTAACTTCTTTAAATGCAATGTTTAAAAAATTTCTTTTTTCAGAGAGATCGTGAAACGGCGTTACCATATTTTAAAATTCTCATATAAAGTTTACACAGTGTCGTATCATCGACTAATAATATCAACGTTACAGTAAGGTAATTGTGTTGAAAACTTTCGGGGTGACTTCTATTCCCTATTCTCAATAATGTGCAAAACTTACGTGTCTCGCTTTACTGCATGGCAAACTTTAAAGTGATTGTAATTAACAAAAATTTTCTTACTATCACATTAGCTATATTGCAACGTGTAAATATTAATTAAGAATAACGTTGCATGTTTACTAACAAGTTTCGTTAAAATTATATATATTGGTAAAATTGTAGCTAAATTTATTAGGAATCCTTGAACAGTTACTTGCAATTACAATTTACTAAAAATACAAAAATACTTGAATGTCAAACGTTGCAAAATAAGGTGAGATATTCTTTCATAAAAATAGCCTAATAGGGCTTCCATGTTTTAGACGTACTTCTAACCATAATATCCTTTTAATGCACTATGGTAGATCAGGGTTGCTTTAGTCTTCGTACAGCATCATTTCCAACATTCAGTACAACCTCACGCAATAATTACTTATCGACGATGATCATAAATTAACAAAAATCTTACGATAACACTGCTCTCGGCAATAATAATATTCTCATTAATATAATATTACACATCATTAATGAATCTAATTTACGTACATAATTTACATATTGCGTGCTTGGTTATTTCGATCATCTCCCATTACACGTCTCTCACGGAATTAACATGGCCAGAGTTTATTTTAGAATAACTGACAGGAACTCTTTCCTTCCACTACGACGATTTATTTCGAGCAACTACAGAAGTTTAGATACTCCCGTCACGATTTATTTCAAATCTCTTTCACCTTGCTTCGCTGTGCTCTGTTTTCAATAACTTCTATTCTCCCTCGCATTACGTCCTCAGCGCGTTATTTTTCTGAAAGGGGGACAGAGTTACGCCGCTATAGGGGTGGACGGTGTGGTTTAGTCAACCCCTGGACTCCTTACAAACTTCGACCTAGTCGCAGAAACTATATAACGGCCGAACCTGGTCGAGTGACCTCTTGAACCTGTAAGGTTTGTGACAGCGAATTTTGCTATCGATATATATGAAATTCAACAATGCGAATGACCTGAATACGTGCTGAAAAATCTAACGAATAAACACTAACGATAAGTTACGTACCTTCTATGTATTGCCACGCAAATGATGATACAAACGAGAACTATCAATAATCGATTCTTACCGGACCGTGTTACCGAACCTTGTCTAAACGCTTGACTTTGATAAATGTGCTTTAATAGTCAATATCATAGTGGTGGTTTTAATCTCTGACCAAAATTGAGTGGGTCAGTGGCTTACGTTTTGATCTAATTTGTTCAATTAATTCGTCTATGTCGAATGATTTGTGTAATTACAAAATATCAGTCGATGATTTCGTTTCCTATTTATATTTCAAGAACATAGATCCAGGCAACGAAACTATAGTTAAGTATATTATTCAATTACCGCTGTAATAGGTCTTAAATTTTATCTTCAACGCTTTCTGCGCAGATTGTGGAAGTTTTTAATGAAACTTGAACTAGGAATATCGTTGGGATTAATGTTCTTCGAGTTTCCAACTCAAATGGAAAAATACGGAAAGATTCTGAAAATACATGTTTAATAGTTTAGTGGAACGAGCGAAAGAAATAAAGAACTTACATTTTGTTCTGCACAGTTAACAAGATATGTCGTACTTTCTGTAATAATCTAATTTATGTTATTTCGCACGAAGTTTGAAGCTAAATTGAATAATTTATCATAAATGTATATTTCATAAAGAAATTAATTTTTTTTTTTTTATTATATTATTTGATTCGTGAAATTTTCATTTAAATACAGCACAAATATTCGTTGATTTAAAACGTTTACTACTCAATAAATACTTAAATAAAAAATCCAAAGTCAAATTGAATAATTTATTACAAATGAATATTTTTGACCAAATTAATTTCTTTTCTTGTATTAATTGCTTCATAAAATTTTCGGAAAAGGTTAGAAATTTTCAGCGGTTTATAATAACACCTCCAATTGTAAAAGTCTAAGAAAGAATTGTGATATTAAGAGAAATTTGTGAAATTATTTCATGAAAACACATTTGTCATATTTGTATCATCACTTGTATCGTCATCATTTTGTATCACATTTAATTTGATAATATAATAAGAAGAAATATCAAATATTTTATATACCAGAAATTTAAAAAATTAAGATATCTTTTACTTACCGATATATTTTTCAATCATTTCCCTAAATACGTAAATGTTTATTTTGGTCAACATATTCTACTCTTCTCATACTATTCACTCAAAGAAAATCAATGACAATAACAAATTTTAATTACTTAATTACTATGAGCAGTTTAAAATTTTACTACTTTAATAGTTCCAGTTCATCTTTAATTAATTTTAGTCTTTATTCGTCCTTCATACACTGTAAATCGATAAAACAATCTACCAGGCCTAATTTTAACCATAGGCCTAATTTTAACCACAGTCCTAATTTTAATTTTATCAGAGACCTAAGAACTTCGTGTGTCAACCATTACTGTCTGAATCTACTTCTTGCAATAAGATATCCATTTATTAGCGACGTTAGAAAATATTTAACGACATGAACCTAAAAAGCCTAAACAAAGGAAACTTATTTTTTATCGTCGCATATGGTGTTATGTGGTAATAGTTACATAGATTTTTAAATATATATGTATTGGAATGAGTGGAACAAGTATGCATGGGATGGAACTATCTAATGAATTCAGGTTATTTTGGTAAATGAGTATGCGTGTAATGATTGAGGTGTGTGTGAATTGTATGTGTCAATGTAATGTATGAAAAAAAAAAAAAGGAAAGTGATTTGGCATACGTTAGTTCCAATTGTGTATTAATAGTAAGAAGACGTGTGAGCATGTGATTGTGATAAATTAGTTATATTTCAACCCAACATTTGTGTTTGATAATCTTTGTACTTAAATAAATAATTGTTCTTATTGTTATTAAATTTCATTCACCACTAACATGTTACTCATCTCCCTATTTATAATTTTAATATTTGTATCCGTGGTTGTGAAAGTGGCCTAAGTTATGCATATTCAACTTCGAATATTAAGAATTTCGCATTTCAAATATGTCTTAAGTTGAAAAAATTTGTTACTTTTCCAAAAATTGTTATACTTTATTTTAAAGTGAATGAATGCAACATGAAATAAGCCATAGAATTCTTTCCTTCAATTTTTTACTTCGACCATTTTTAGAATAACCGATATATGTACAATGGGTAAAAAAAGTATTAGCATGCTGTATTACAAGGAAATTAATCAAACCAGAAAGTTTTGATTGCAATGAAAGTCTGTGTACATGAAGAGCACAATTAATTCTGCACGAAGCAACTTTTTTATGGACGGGGAATTTTTTTAATGAAACCATATAGACTCTCAAGTTTTCAGTATATTTTTATGCTGTAATTATAATCTTCTTTCGGAATTTTTTTCACAATATAATGATACAGTCTTAAAAATTAAACATTTTTTGTATAAAAGGTTTTGTTATATCCTGTGTACTCTTACGAAGTTATTTTTCCGAAAGCGAAAAGGACACTGAAAATTCAATTGTTGATTTTATCTGCTTAGAGTGATATTACGTGAGAAACATTCTTACCTGTACAATCCGTCATGATATATATATAATTATAGTAACAGATACACAGTTGTATGAAACAGGTACAGGTAGCCCTCCTACAACACGGCATCCTATAACACGGTTTCGCTCTAACACAATAAGAAAATTTCAAAAACTTTTGTACAGCACTGTACTTCTACATGAGCAGTGACGATGAAGAAATTTATTAAATTAAAGTTGCGTTAAATTAAAATAAAATTTTTGTCTTTTCTTTTGTTTTGTGTTGTACATACATTTATATTTTTAATAAAAATTAAGTTGTTTATGTAGAATTAAAAAAAAATTTGTTTTTAATAAGTTTTCCGAACGTAAACACCCTTTTTGTACTGGCTCTAGATCTCATATAACACGGCATTTTCTGGGAACCTATCTACCGTGTTATAGGAGGGTTACCTATATACCTTTTGAACAAGAGTCAGGAAATAAAGTAACGATTTACGAATTTTTCTATATTCTTCATTTTTTAAGATACATACACATGTACATACAGTGAGTATACATACATTGTTTCATCCAATTATAAAATTAAAATCAAAATCTTCTGGTTCGGTGAATTTTCCCGTAATATAGCGTGTCACTACTTTTTCTACCCACTGTATGTATGTATGTATATATGTATCTTAAAAAATGAAGAAGATAAAAAAATTCGCAAATCGTTATCTTGTTTCCTAACTCTTGTCGAAAGGTATACCTGTTTCATATAACTATGTATGTGTAACTACAATTTGGCGAATTATACGAATTATATTACAGGAGACCAGGAATTATTATACTTATTCAGTATTTTCCTTATCCGCGAACCTGCATTAATTCCTCAGCACATGGAAAGCTGTTCGTAATCGGGAAACTTGGAAACTCGCATCGGCAATACTCTTGCATGACATAGCCAGTTCAAAGACTTTTCGGCCGCGATCGCGGATCAAAGTAGCGCGCCGAGTGAACTTTCAAAGGCTTATGAAATTCCAGCAGTCCCTTTTGTGCGCAAATCGTTGCGCGGCCATGGACGGTAACGAGCGAATCCCTAAGTTTTTTTCTTTCTAATTAACGGCACGGAAAACGTGGACGCGCGGCCTTTTCAGTCGCGGACCGTTTCCGAGTTGAAACCACGTGTAACCTCGCAACTAGGCTCCGAGGGGAACGAAGAAAAACCGTGGAATTAACGTTCCCCGCGATACAGGGTAAAGGAAGGAAAAACCAGAGACCCACGGTTTGTCGATAAGTGATCAACGATCAGCGATAGTCGCATGTACTTACGTATACACGTATATACGTATTTACGATGGAAAAATGATTATTCTGCTGTTTAATACGCTGGGAAATAAGTGTCTCGAATATTTGGATAAACCAGTTGCCAGAAATTCTTCAGTTTCACTGAAGAGGTTAGAAGTGTGTACTATTGGGTTGGCAATTAAGTGATTGCGGATTTTGTCAATAGATGGCCTTTGCACATTCTTTTGTTTTATCAACGTGTTTAAGGCACCTAACTTATATTGTTCTCTTGTTGTTTGGACAACAGCTTTTAATTTAGTTGAAAAATTGTATCGATTAGTTATTTAGTTTCGTTTTTATCAGAATTTAAAAATGGAAGAACAAGACGCGCATTTCGGACATACTTTATTGTTTTATTTCCGAAAAAGCAAGAACGCATCGCAAGCACGCAAGAAGTTATGTGCCGTAAATGGGAATGAAGTCTTGAAAGAAAGACAGTGTCAAAATTGGTTTGCCGAATTTCATTCTGGTGACTTTTCACTGAAAAATGCGCAACAACCTGGCCGTCCAGGTGAAGTTGATGAGACCTATATCAAGGCCATTATCGATTCAGATCGTCATAGCATAACACGTGAGATTTCAGAAAAGCTCAATGTATCGCTTACATGCAATAAAAAAAAATTAAAACGGTTTGGCTATGTCAGAAAACTCGATCAGCTTAAGGAAATTCATTTGACGCAACGCATTAGTATCTGCGATTCGCTTCTGAAACGTAACGAAATTCATCGATTTCTGAAACGACTGATAACTGGCGACGAAATGTGAATAGTTTATAACAACGTTAATCGAAAAAGATCGTGGGCAATGCAAGATGAACCAACCCACACGACACCAAAATCTGAGATTCTGTAAAAAATTTGGTATTTTCCTTCTTATTTAAAAACCGCAATCACTTAGTTGCCAACCTAATAGATGTCACGTGTTATTCGCGACAACATAAAATTTAGGGACGTACAATCGCTCACAAAAGTATTCGAACAGTTGTGACCCGAATGTTTGAGTACAGTAAAGTATCGGTTACTCGAATTAATTATAGGACAAATTCCTTTGAACATTCAATTTTTTGAATAATTGATCCGAAAGAACCGAATTTTTAATCATATAAATTAACTATCTGGGGACCTAAAGCCGTGAATGTTTAGTAAATTCGAAGGTACTTATTGTTAGTCGCGATGAAACTTATGTCGTTCTCTCTTTGCAGCTAAATAATATGAGAATCTGTGTTTAAGTAAACTGTGTTTAGTAAATTTATGAAATGTTTGTTGCCTAAAAATATATAATACAGTACGAATGGCTACGAGGAATGAAAGTTAAACATAATACTGATTTTAATGCAAAAGTATTCACGTCATACAGATGAATATTAACGATGAGTAATTTTCAAAATATACTTTTGAAAGTACATATTTTTATATCGGTTTTTATGCTAAATTCGAGTATGTAAAAATCAATATCGTTGAAGAATTTTTTACATAAATTAAAAAAATGTTTGTTTTTAATAGCTATCTGATATTAAAATTCACACTCTCTTCTTTTCATTGTGACATACAGAAAAATTATTTTCTTTTAGCTGTTTCCAATAAAATATGTTGAAAATTGCAATGTTGAAGATATTTAACAAACATTGAAACGTTGGTTTATTATCTAGGATAAGTTTTCTTAGATTTTTATGCTGAGATTATTATTGTTTATTATCTGGGAATTATCTAAAAAAGTAAGAAATTTTTATAATTTTTCATTTGTCACATTTTCATTTGAATTAATTGAGCATTTGATTAATTGAAGTAATTGATCTGAAAGACCCAAATTTTTTATTATGCCATAAATTGATTACAAATTGACCCGGTATT
Source organism: Eufriesea mexicana (assembly GCF_001483705.2). Classification (NCBI taxonomy): domain Eukaryota; kingdom Metazoa; phylum Arthropoda; class Insecta; order Hymenoptera; family Apidae; genus Eufriesea; species Eufriesea mexicana. The sequence goes on along the minus strand of NW_016909472.1, from coordinate 420,237 downwards.
AACTATGTGGGGATCTAAAGCCGTGAATTTCTAGCACTCCTCCAATATTTTTTAATTTTAATAAGGAGGCGAAATATTCAAATTTTTGTATATAGTAATTAATAAATTTTATTAGAAAGTCACGAGCATCCCACGTGAACATTTTATGTCCTATAAGTTCAAGCGAATAATTCTGGATTAAACCTTCTTCTTAAATGTTTTTAAATCTTCTTTTTAACGTTTGTCCATTGCAGTATAAAATCCACGGAATTTTTTGTACAATATACAATTATACAATTTATACAATATACAATTCGAATAGTACATGGAATAACTAGTTGCTACTAGGACCCATGATATTTTCACTTGTATTGTGGAATTGATTCGAATTTTTCAATTTATCCCTTTCGATGTTTATTCGTGTTTTCGTCATTGAGTCTATTCATCTTGAAAAGATAACAATACTTTGTTCAACGACAAGTATATTCGTTATGAAGGAAAAATGATTTGCTTTCATTATTTAAAGTACAGTATAGATCAAATTAAAACACATTCGTAATTTTAACACATTTGTAAATAATAATAATTGATCTTTTAATACAAATATATTTTTAATTCCAAATTGTTTACGAATCAATCGAATTTTAAGTTTAGTAAATGACGTTAACAAACCTATAAGTAACAAAAGTATAAATAAAAAAAGAATTAACTTTATTTTATTATAGTTTCTTTCAATTTTGCAGATAGTCTGGTTGCTCTGTTTTCGAACAATATACTCGTCGTTGCTTGAAAATAATTAAGTACACAGGTGCAGTCATTCAAAATTAAATTGATCATTTAAAGTGTTAAGTACATACATGCATAATACATTTTATACCTGGACGATCGATCATTCGGATAACTGCAATTCTATCAATCGAAGTTTCAAATAATTAATGTCCTATTGTAAAGTATGAAATATACAAAGATTGGAATAAAACTTTAAAAATAAATTTGCATCTACAATTACAAGTATTGCAAATATATAAAAAATATGAAAATACCTATCGATAAATTAAAAATTCGCAAAATATTAAATGTAAACGTATATTTTATTAAGATTATAAAAATACTCGAAATCAAAAATTACTTCCATATTATTGTAGGACGGCAGAACTGGTCTTGAGACACCGAAAATTCACGAAAGAACAAGAACACAATAACACAAACTCAAAACTCGTAAGCTGATTTAACTTAGGGAACGAAAACCAAGATAACGAAAACACACAAACACGGACCCTTTTAAAACTCTCTTTCCAACACCAAGCGACTCACGCTTGTGCTGGTCACAACTGATTTCTAAGGACTCTGTTTTGGTTGTCAAGGATCACGATTTTATAATTTCCTTGACCTACGCTTCACCTCCCCGTAGGGGAGCCACGCAACTTAATTTTGGTATATAGAATAATTTTTCGATTTGCTTCTAGAAGATATCGATCGATTTACAATTTGTTTTTGTTGGCAACAGCCGATTAGCGATTTCTTTTGGTATCCTACATTATTTTATATTAATAATTAATCAGAATATTTTTGGTATTGGTATACATTCACTGTAATTCATTCGAATAAAATGATTCCGTATTTGTTATCGCATTCTTTTATAATTTCACCCACATGTTTTTAACATTTAGGTACATCCTACTTCGAATCCAGTATTATTTTAAAAATAAATCACAAAAGTGAAAAACATTGGATTATATGGAGCTTCGAGTAGTGTATCTACACATGTATCATGTGATTATTTAGTATCGTTTGTATTATTGTTCAAGTCATTTCTATTGAAACCTAACTCTGTATAACCAATCTTCGTAGCTTTCTGTACTTATTTTATTAGATAACGCAAAGCAAATAATGCAACAAAAATATTGTTTAATAATTGTTCCTTTATTAAACTTTAAAAATCGTTAAAAATAATTTTTAGTGTTTACAACAGTTTTTATTAGATACTACTAACTAGTACACTTTTACTTTATATTGCCATAAACGATAGAACCATTTTGTTTGGAATCTAACAACCATCTTGTTATTAAAATTTAATAAAATATTTAATATAAGTTTCGCCGGAAAAATATTATCAAATCTAATGCAAAATCCCGTTATTAGTTTATATTAGTACATTGACAACAAAAATGTAGCAACACAGGTTATAGCATCAAGGTCTGGTCTGTTTTTCTTGTAAAACGGTGTCAAAACATTTGTACAAGATTTGGCACGAAAATCAATGCGCAATGGTGACACAGATGGATATGGCTTAGTAGCTAAGCCCTGTAGAAGTTCGGTGCCAAATTGGTGTCACGTTGTAATCAGATTGTTTACTGGGCAATTTGATATCTGCTTTTTGCTCCAGTTACAATTGCAATGCGTATTACAGCGGTGTTCAAATCGCAACTCTTCTACACTCTTTGAATATTAGAGAGTTTCTAATTAACTAATTAATAGTAAATAATTAATTTACGAGTGGATAATATGCTGATACGTATTAATTTTAATATCTATAAATTAATTATTAAATAACGATTAAAAATCCTAATTAATAATATTAGAGAAAATTCTAGATAATTTTGCAGTTTAAGGATTTCTTCCGATTTTAGCTACTTCAATAAAATTTGTTAAATTTTTTTGATTAAGAGAGAAGTTTCAGATTTTTAATGAATTTATTTTAAAAGAATATTCGTGCACAATACTTTACAAGCTAATAATACTAGAGAATCTATTATACAATTGGTATTTGTCATAACAACTTTACTAATAATGTTGGTTTGTAGAATATAGGTAGTAAATCATTAGTGACCAATATTTACTAAAATTTATTCACATATATTCCTTGAAATCCATTCAAAGGTATCTCTTATCAAATTTTAATTTCACGATTTTTTAAAAGGAATACGAGAACTATAATGTCCTTTTGTTCTCCCACGAGTGATAATTCATTTAGTGATGGATTAAAGCTTTCTATAAAAGATTTTATCCCAGTCGCTAAAATTAAGAGACGTGTTTAAACATAAAATGGAATTTGGATTTACCAAATTCCATTTTACCAGAAGATATCCCCCTCGATTATTTCTGATAGTTGAAATATTTGTGTTTGCTAGAGAAAGCATTTAAAATTCTTCTTATTAGCTTTTGATTAAATTGCACCATTTCTTTGAACATAAATAAAATTTGCATTTATCCATTTTTTTAATGCATAATAAATACATAAAGTCGTATATTTTATAATGAAATTAATGAAAAGACTGAAATATTTTGAAATTGTGATATGCAAAATTTTTTCTTGCAACAATATACATATGAGCCGTTCACTGCACAAATCGATTAATTCCACTTTCTGAGAAATCTTAAATTTAAGTGTCAAAGCACTTGGTATAATCATAACTTTTTATATTTATAATAACTTTCCCTGATAATTAACATTAACACCATCAAACGACAAAAATTTTTTGGCCACTGAATAATAAATAATTTATTTCAGAGGTCACTTTGATTAACTCCGTACTCTAATGTAAATCGTTGCGATAATGCAACTCAAATGCACTAGCAAGCCATTAATGATAACGGTGAATTTTTTAGTGCCGTCTTATCGGAATTTAAGTAAAATTTAGTAAAATTTAAATGTATTACTTTTTCACTTGCCAAATCGATTAACTCTTCCAGTGACATAAAAATGGTTACATTAGTAACGATTACCTTTCGGCTACTTCTTTTTTATAAATTTTATATACCGTTAGATGAAAATTACATTCTACAATATTTATTTCGATTTAAATTATAAAGGGAATTTTAAAAAACGATATACATTATTTCATTGCATTTCTCCACTTTTCCTTTTATGGAGTTAATCAATTTGTGCAGTTAACGGCTCATATATAACTCCCGCCATTAGAATCGTCTGACCACCTCTGGTATAATGTGTCGCGTAAGACCCTGGATGTCACTGTGCCGACAGCCTGGTCATTTAAGGATTAGACTCAAAACCGCTGTATCCAGTTTACATATGCCACGATGCAGGTTTGACGAGTGGACGGTCGGAAATTTTCGCAATCCTGTCATGAAGGATATGGAAGAATAAGCGTATCTCGCAACAACTAATTCCCTCGACGCGTCGCGACGGCCCGAGCCGAGGAAGCAGACGGAAAGAAACACGCTGCTCGCAAGACAGTTCGTAACTCCGTGGAACTCGTTGGAACTCGTAATATCTTGGCTACCTCTGCTCTGACAACGAAGAGAATAGATCAGAGACGTACAGAAAGGGAGCCGAGCTATCTTCCTTCGGCTACTTTCGTTCCTGTACACCTCCACAGTCGACTGTCGACGTTTCGGACTCGATGTAGTCGCTCTGATGGTAGCCGTTAGTCAGCGAAAGCCTTTGATCTTTTACCTCTGTCCGTTCGTATCGGTCGTCCCACTGCTTCTCTTCCTAACAGTGAATATACGAACACCGATGCTTTCGCCACTTTTATCTCGTTGCCTTTGATTTCATTAGCTCGGGAACCTCCGTTATCGAGAACATCGAGATGCGGATCTCCATTTGTAAGTTCTTGTCGACAACGAGCCAGACCGGCGCGTGAATCTTATCGAAGATCGGGAGATAGGGAAGGAATTTTGGCGCGAAACAACGGGAAGCGGTTGGCCCGATAGGATAGATGGAAATGTGTGAAAGGAGATAGAGAAAAGAGGGAGGAACATGGTTGTATAATCGACGCTCGGTCGGTTTAAAATTTATCACTTTTGGCTGGAGGCCGTGCTCGTAAAATACATCTGCCCTTAACGGGATATCGATGAAAGCGATCGGCGTGTGTTTTCGAGAACGGTGGCCGACCACCTCGTATAAACCAGCCCCTGGAATGTGTAATAAAGTGGATCAATTAAGGCGGGCAACGATGGAAATTTAGATGTTAATTAACCCACGGTCTAGAATATGGATGGTGTTTGAATGTAGCGATGGATTAATTTCGCCGAAACGTTTACCTCCGTTTAAGCAGCAGAGCAAGAATTATTGGCGAAGCTGCGCCGCTAATTAGATGGAAAAATATCCCGCGTAACCGTTGCTTTCGTCATTACAAATGCATTTTGTCGTCGTTGTTGTTGCTGACGAATAAAGCGCGAAATGGAGCGATAGAATCCTGTTTGAATCCTGTTAAAGATTCAGTAGCTCTTTGGTTTACTCGTCCTTTGCTATCGCCATTTTCATACACCGTGATTGGAGATATAGTTAAACGCGCTGTACGTAGGTGGAATGAAATGCTTCGATAAATGTTACCGATACGTGTTACGTCTGATATTTATTAAGAATTCGTTACATTTTTGTGTTAATTGTTTTAACGAAGTTTGTGAGTTTATTGTAGGAATTTGAAACATGTTCCATTGGAATTATTCAATTGCTGCAGTAATTCCTGATTTTGGCACGAATATGCTTGTTTAAGCGAAAATAACGTGCTACTCGGATTCTGTGGTCGATACGTTAACCAACATGTTAATTATACAGAATAATGAACTGTAGATTTAAATCGATTCTGCTTTGAAATGCGATTATAATGAGCGATAAGTGACAGTAAAGTTTACATACTTTTCCGGTTTTCGATCATTTCGATACAGATTGTTGTTAAATATTTGTTTAATTTTAATATAGCGGCACCTCGATCAACGGAATTAACTAAATTTCAGAAAAGCCGGATAATTCAATTTTTCGAATAATTCAGTTATTCGAAATCTAGTTATAGCAAAAACTATAACTGCATTTCTTATGATAATTTATTACTTTATCACATATGCATGTCTAGTCGCTTCTTTTCTAGTTCCTTTTGTGAGTATTGGTTTTATGAGAGTGTTAGTGTTGGTTTTATACGTGTAAATGGTATTGAGGTAGAATAAATGAAAGTTATTTGGTATGACATAAATATAATATGTGCGAGTGGAATCTAGTGTGAATGTTGATAAAAAAATGTTTAGAGGAATGTGTCAGAATGAAACAGTTACGTGAGGTTCGTTATAGAGTAAATATGAGTTAATAATAGTGAGATAGAGAGAAAAGAATTTTCAAGATAGAGTCAATCTTTGTGTTTAGAAATAGTTTATTTAGACTTGTCAATATTTAAATATTATTATCTAAATATATTAATTTGTCAATTGTTAAAAAACGTGAAAGATATTGGTATTCATTTCTATCCACTCCTTTTTCTGACCTTGTAACGTGTCTTCACAATTATTCTCAACTATCAAATTATAAATCTTTTTCTTAAAGCTAATAAATTTCTAAGATTATTCCCTTTTTGTATTTCTGTTTACACCAATCGTTTAACTCGTTCAATGATTTTTTCGTTAATTACATCGTTCTTATTACTTTTAAGTGACTTCACAATATCATATTTAATTTCAATTTTACCAATTTTACTTATTTTACGTACAAGATGATCCATGAATTGGATTTACGATATCTAAACCATTTTTAGCAGTTTGATAAAAGATGTTCGAAGTAAAAGCGTGTCGATATTAAATGATGAATTTATAGGTCAAAAATAAATTTGAAAAGTATCATTTTTTCATTATAAAAACCGGTATTATTCTAGTTTTTAAATTGCGCTATATTTTTTTATTATTATATTCTTAAATCGCAGAGAAAGCATTCAACGATATAATAACATGCTATTTGTTTTTAGAATTATTATCTACGACTACCTAGACCACCTTGTGCATTGTCATTTTCACTGCATTTCGTTCTCGGTAATAACTTATTCTATTCTATATACCACATTCACGTTTGATGTCCAATAATGAACTGAGAACGATAATCTGATCGAGTTTACGCACAGAGCATAGCAGGTAAATACATTTAGAATATATTAAATAAATATAAATTACTTTTCATTGTCGATAATATTCGTTAACAATAAGTAAAAAGGAATAATCGAAATAATGTTGTTAAAATACCAAATACGAATAATTTAAAAAAAAATCACATCGTATAGAAAAAATATAATGACCTCTATATGTGTATCGAGTATTGCATAAGAGAACATAAAATGTATATAATATGGGTTTTTTGAGGATAAACTCATTGGACGCAGTGCATCGCTTGTTCCTCGTATTGTTTTCTGTGGCTCATTTCAGGTGTCTCGCAGTATAAATCAAGTAATTTTATACGTCCATTGCGTACATTCGTTACTAAATTAATAGAAGATATTATTATTAAATTCCTCGTATATTCCTACAATAAAAAGTATCCTATTCGTGTCAAGATTTATCCTCTGAAGCTTTGTTATCATTTTAGTCGAATCAAATAGAATCATTCCTCTGCTTTAAATATCACCACTGCACTTAATATCTTTACGATACATAGTATCAATGCTTTCCATTACGAATGAGCAAGCGAAACAATTAATGACTCGCTATTCGCAATTTCAGTAGACGCACGATATCTTACCGTTAGTATATTCCGTCCTTAGAAATTTATAAATCAAAGATAAGTGTCATTGGCGCTAGTTCCCTAGGCTCAAGGGACGACAATAAACAGACATAAACCTAATTTCAAGGACGCTCTGGGAAATATCCTCGGGCTCCCGTGTAATCGAAGCATCCCATCTAACAAATCGTCTTGAAAAGTGTATCAGTAACGTCCCCCAAAATATGATTCAAAGCTACATCTAATTAAATTCAATGGTTTTAATTTCGCGATTTGTTTTATCCACGTAGCGATTACAATTAATCTCTCAATCGAATTTATATCACCGAGAGTAGTCTTCTCTGAGGTCAGCAATAATTAAAAAGTAGAAATATCTTTTGGCCTGCGTAATAAAATTTGTTTCATTGTCAAATCAAATAAATTAGAAATATTACAAAAATATCGTAGAATTATTATTTCAAAGACGCAAATTGTTAAAATTGCACGTGTAATAAACCAACGTCTTTGCACGATAAGAATTTATGTCGTCTCTGTAAAGGTACTTTGGTACGCAAGAGAATACCAGTTGAGCATATACGTAATATTTATTACGAAACGAAGGGATAAAGCACGTAGTTTGCACTGCTATACCATTCGGAAGTTTATAAATAATATTCTGTAGCCGACTTTGTTGGATCGCAGCTACACTTAATCGAGACTCGTGAAATAAAGGATTGCTCGGTGTAGCGCGTATCGAACAATTAAACTCGATTTAGCTTGTCAATCACCGCGAGAAATGTATATTATGAAACTTTAAAGCGCATCGTTTCAACAGTGGCGACCAAACGATCTTCGATGGCGCGTCGCGCAGCTCTGACCGTCATAAAAATTAAACCAGGCCTTCCATCGAAGTCCTCGAATTATTCATAACCTACCGAACAAAGCTATTTCTACAAATGAAATATTCACGGCACTGTACAGGATTCCCAGCGAAATCCAGCCACGAACGATACTCGAGCAACAGTAGCACACTTACACTGCGGCTAGTCGTTGGTCAAAAATAAATTTCCAAATTTCATGGGGCCGTTACGTCGGGGAAAGAAAGCGGCGACGCTAGCGCCGCGAAATAAACTATCGACGAGAGCGGAAGCAATAGCGAACCGCGCGCCTACCGAGAGCAACCAACCTTCCAACGTATTCGTCATCCGTGCTGTGGGTGCGGTGAGCGAGGGGAACGGCGAACGAGGAAGAAACACGGTGAGAAATAGAGAGAATGGGGAATTAACGAAGGCAGAAGAGAGGGACGGGTCGCGTGGGCAATCACGGGACGAGCGTTGAAACGAAAGGACCGGGCTATCTCGGCTAGATGCGGCATTTCCATGACGGCGTCGATGAGCCGAGAACGATCGCGGCTATTCCATTTTCCATTCGAGTGGATCCGCTCGCTTAATCGATAGTTACAGCGCAGACACGCCCGGCGCTAGCTGCGATAACTCGGTCAGCGCGAGCACGGCACTCGGCCAGGTCAGCGAGCCGACGCGACCAGATGCAAAATCATTTCGCGACGTTATCGACGGTCGGCCAGACGCGATAGCGGTTATCAATGCCATTTCGTGGATTTAATGGGACACGCGGAACGGTCGTACGGAACCGGAGGAATCGCACGAGCCAATCGATCGGCTATCCAGGGTATCCGCCTTCTCCTTTTTATCCTTTTGTTATCTCGTGAGTTTTCCATTCGAATCTCACGTGTCCGTTTCGTATATGCGATTTTCGAAGTCGAGTGATCGGCGCGCGATAATCTTGTGAATCGGCACACCCGGGATGCTTCTTGATCAAGTGGAGCGATGAAAGGATTAATCGTACCAACCGTAGGTACGACATCCGCGCCAAGCTCGCGGCTTTATCGTTCGTTCCGTCTCGTTACGCTTCCAACGAATCGAACCTCGCGGTATTCGTCAGTCGTTCGAACAGCAACGTGCAAATATCTGATGAAGCCGCATTCTCCTATATTACGGCTCATTCGAATTATCCTGCGACAGAGAGTCATTGGTCTGGAGAGATCGCGATCGATCAGGTAGGGATGGAATTTCTTTCAGCTGCCACGTTCGTTCCGCCATCGTAGCGTCTGGAACGTCTCCGAGTTTTCAGAAATTGCTCCAACTTTGCCAATTAAACAGGTAATTTGTGGTACGAGAGGGTCCTGGTCCATCGCGCGGGGGGGGGGGGGGGGGGGG